>NC_141575.1:12402039-12646375 GCF_036417535.1 Chlamydotis macqueenii
TGGCCCCTCCATCCTCTCCTGCAGCATCCTGAAGGAGCTCCTGCAGGTCCAGCAGAGCTTGGGCTACTGCCCCCAGTTCGACGCGCTCTTCGACGAGCTGACAGCTCAAGAGCACCTGGAGCTCTACACCCGCCTGCGTGGCATCCCCTGGAAGGATGAGGAGCGGGTAGGGCTCTAGGTGGGCGATTGCCAGCGCATGTGGGCTGGTGCTGTGCCTTGGGAACGGCATCTCACCTGAGCCAGTGCTGCTACCCTCATGGCAGCACCGCCCCACTGGTGTACCCACGCTCATGGCCGCCATCGATGCTCGTGGTCATGCCAGGGGCTGCCGTGGGGCTCTGACTGCCGTGTTGCTTGTGAACATCTTGGCAGCTGGACTGTGCTGTGGAGCCCAACCACTTGCTTGGTCTCTGCTGCCATCTCTGCCAGCCCCATGGCCTTGGTGGGGTGACAGCAGCCCTCTGTGCCTCACAGGTGGTCAGGTGGGCACTGAAGAAGCTGGAGCTGACCAAGTATGCTGACAAGCCCGCCAGCACCTATAGCGGAGGCAACAAGAGGAAGCTGTCCACAGCCATCGCGCTGATCGGATATCCGGCCTTCATCTTCCTGGTGCATCTCAGGCTCCAGCACCCTGCCTGCGGGGTCTTCCTCCCACCTCCACATGTCCCTGGGGCTGGTGCTGGGTTAGGGTGGAGACATGACATTGGGTGGGAGCTGCCTGCCCCCGACTGCACCACGAGTGTCCTGGGGTGTGGGATGGTGTCCTGAGCCGGGGTCAGGACGGGAACAGGGTGGCAGGGTCCCCACCTGGTGTGTCTGAGGGTGCTGTGTGTCCCACAGGATGAGCCCACCACGGGGATGGACCCCAAGGCACGGCGTTTCCTCTGGAACCTCATCCTGGATGTCATCAAAACGGGTCGCTCCGTGGTGCTCACATCCCACAGGTCTGAGGGGGGAGCTTCTGGCTGCACCCACGATGCCTCCAGGCACCTGGGGTGCTGCGTGGGTGGAAGGGGGCTCTTTGGTCCCTGGGGGATGGCATTTGGCAGGGGCACGGTGAGCAGAGGGAACCAGGGGCACCTTCTGTTCCCTTCTCCCATCCCTGGTGGTGGGACCATGGCACCCTGGGGAGCTCAGCTCCACACCTGCCCCAGCTGTGGCCCTGGCACTGTCTCCCCATGCCACCCTGCTTGAAGGCTCCCCTATCTCCCCAGCATGGAGGAGTGCGAGGCGCTCTGCACCCGCCTGGCCATCATGGTGAACGGGCGGCTCAAGTGTCTCGGCAGCATCCAGCACCTGAAGAACCGGTAAGTGCCCAGTGGGGGTCCAGCACCCCGTGTGCGCTGCGGGGCAGGAGGGAACTGGGCCCCCATGGCAGGGTGACAGTGTGGCACCCATGGCGAGATGTCAGCTGTTTGTGTGGATGCTGCTTTGGAGGGTGGGCAGGGGACAGGTTTGCTTGGGTGGGTGCAGGGGCTGCCAGAGAGCATCATCCCCTTCTGCAGGGTCAGTCCTTCCCCACAGAGGTGCAGGGGGATGCAGGTCCTCACGAGGTCCCTTGTCCCCTCACGGGGTCCCTTCTCCCCACGCAGGTTCGGAGATGGCTACATGATCACAGTGCGCACCAAGTCCAGCCTCAACGTCAAGGAGGTGGTGAGGTTCTTCAACCGCAACTTCCCCGAGGCCGTTCTCAAGGTGAGCTCCCTGCAGCTGTCCCCTGTCAGCCCCTGCCTTGGGGCACGAGCCGCCTTCGTCCCCCCAGGGGACACCTCTGTGAGACCCCCTCAGGGGTGACGGGAGGAAGCCTGGGACTGAGGGCTGGGGTGTCACCTCTGTGTCCCCTGCAGGAGCGGCACCACACCAAGGCCCAGTACCAGCTGAAGTCGGACCAGATCTCCCTGGCACAGGTCTTTAGCAAGATGGAGCAGGTGGTGGACGTGCTGGGCATCGAAGACTACTCTGTCAGCCAGACCACGCTGGACAATGTGAGACCGGGGACAACGTGGGAGGCTGGATGCTTGTCCCCAGGGAGGGTGGCCATGCCAAAGTGCCTGGCAGAAACCACCTTTGAGATGGGAGGTGAAGCTGGGTGGAGGGCACGTTGGTGGCCACAGCCTGGTGGGATACGCTGGGGCCTGTCTCCAGTGGCACAGCTGGCAGGCAAGGGGTGCCAGGAATGAAGGTGCTCTTGAGAGTCCCTTGCAGCCTCCTGCCCTTTCCCTCCCCAGGTGTTTGTGAATTTTGCCAAGAAGCAAAGTGACAACCTGGAGCAGCAGGAGACGAGTCCTAGCTGTGCCCTGCAGTCACCCCTGGAGCGTGTGCTGAGCCTGCTGCGCCCTCGGGCTGCCCCCACGGAGCTGCAGGCCCTGGTGGTGGAGGAGCAGGAGGACCTGGAGACGGACGATGAAGGCCTCATCAGCTTCGAGGAGGAGAGGGTGAGGTTGTCCCTAGATCTGGCTGTCTCTGGTCTCAGCTGTGTCCCTGCCATGGGGCACTGGGACTGGGTGCCATGGCACTGGGTCTCATCCAGCGAAGGGGACACGGTGGGGCCAGGGATGGACCCTGGACCCTGCCCAGCCCTGAGCCCTGCCCCTCTCTGTGCCCACAGGCTCAGCTCTCGTTCAACACAGACACGCTGTGCTGAGACCCCCAGGGGCACCCACGTCCTCCAGCTGTGAAGCCACTGAACCCTTTTGGCCTCTCCCCCACTTCACCCTGTCCAGCAAGAGCTGCTGTAGCCAGAGGCATGTGCCAAGGAGGACGTGGTGAGCATGGCACCAGCCTGGATGGACCTCATGAGCCACCACCCACTGGATGGCCTTTGTGCCCTTCAGCTGCGGGGCAGTGCCACGGCGTGGTGCTGGGGGCCACTGTCCTCAGCTGGTTCACCCAGCCAGTGTGTGCCAACAGAGACTGCGAAGAGAAGGACACGGCTTGATGCCGGTGCTGCTGGCCCCATACTTTGTGGCGGGGACAAGGCCTGTGAGTGCTGCCTTCAGTTGGACACCCATGTTGCACCCACCCTGGGGACCTCTGGCCGTGGGGACGCTCCCCACCTCAGGACTGGCACCAGCCAGGCCTGGCCCTGGCAGGGGTGGAGGAAGAATGGCTGCTTTCGCCTTGTTCCAGTCACCCCCAGCCTGGCACTGTGGGGGGCTCAGGGTCGGGCACCACAGGAGCGGGAGCTCTGGTGCTTCACCCATGACTGATTTCCGTCACTGACGGGATGTCACCAGCACCTTCCAGCTGCCCGAGATGGGGGCCTCAGCCCTGCTGCTGCATCCTGCCTCCCCGCACTGCTGCTGGCACAGGCGTCCCTGGGGCTGGGCTGCCTCTGCCGGAGAGGCATGCGGTGGGGCGGAGGGGCATTTCACAGGGTATTTCACATGCTGGCACCAGCTGTTTCTCCCCTCTGCCTCCAACCGCATCCCTCCCAGAGCCCCTCACCCTGCCTCCCTCCTGCCCTCCGCGCCCGCTTTCTCCACCACAGGGCCTCACAGCAGCTGTGCCACCTTTCTGCTGTGCTCCCCTCCTTTCCCCTTGCCCTGGCACTTACTGCTCAGGGTCCGGCCCTGTACAGGAGCCACGTGCACTGGATTCTTATTGTTGGGTCACTGGTGGTACTGGGAGAGAGGGTGCTGCACCCCAGGATGGCTTTTTTTGAAGCTGTGAGGTGGGTGGCTGTGAGGTACGAGGACAAGACAGCCCAGCTGGGCGCAGGCACAACGTAGCAGTGGTGCCTGGGGTGAGGGGTGGAGGGGGCGGGGGGCGGCAGGGTCACTGGGGCCGGCAGCAGTGCCCCTCCTTTCTGCAGAGGGTCCTGCCACCGCGTCACCCACAGAGCCTGTGCCCGGCCCCTGCAGCGCTCCCAGCCCGCTGCTCCCCAATGCCCCGTGTACCCAGAGAGGGGGTGATGGCAGGACCTGTGACACTGACCCCACTGTCCACCCTGTGGGTGCCCTAGGCTTTTGCACCCCGGGGGGCTGTGCACAGTGCCCCCACCCCTTTCTGGGCGCACCCCAGGCCGGGCTGCCCCTGTGCCCCCACTGCCCTTTCTGCCTCCCTGCCACGGGCTCAGCCAGAGCCCCCGGGCTGGCTCCTGCCCGCCGGCAAACGGGCAGTTCCATGCACCCCACCTTGCTGCCTTGGGGCAGCACACAGCATGGGGAGGGGGAGCAGGGGCAGCCGTGGCCCCGTGCGAGGGCACAGGGGCAGGGGCAGACCCAGGTGGCAGCTGACCCTCTGTCCCCATGCCCCTTGGTCTCACCAGTCCTGTATGCCACCTGCTATAGATTGTGATATAATATACAGTATTTTCAATAGGGGAAAAACTGGGGGGAGATAAGCTCTATTTTCAGATTTTTTTCAGACCATGGGGCATCCTGAGGGGAGCGGCTGCCTTGGAGGAGCCTGTACATTGCTAGCAAATGAAACAAACAAAAAATAAGATTAAATGTGAAAATAATGATCGTTTTAAATAAAAAAAAAAAAAAAACCAACTGGAGCCAGCAAGGCTGCGTGGTTGCTGGTGGAGAGAAGTGCCAGGGCTGGCTGTCTGGGGTGGGGGGCAGGTCGCGGTTCCCCTAGGGTGGACGTGCAGGAGCCTGCGTGGGCAAAGGGCGCTGGGCACCGCGCAGGGCTGTACCCAGCACGCGGCACCTGCCAGGGTGGGGGGCGGGCCCAGGCTGGCGGCAGTGGCCAGGGCCCCACGGCAGGGCGTCCCCAGCTGCGCCGTGGGGCCAGGCGTGGGTGGGAGGGGTGCACGCCAAGGAGGAATGTGGGCAGGGAGGGGCTGGGGCTGTGGCACTCACGGCACAGCCACCACTCAGCCGGCAGCTGCACCCAGCATGGCTGAGAAACCCCAAATCCAGCTCTTTGTCAAGGTGAGCGGGGCTGTGAGGGGGCCCGGAGTGCCCAGACGCAGGGCCCTGGGCGGGCAACGCAGGGCACAGCACGCTGCTGCATGGCCCACAGGCATGGGGGGGGGGGGGGGGGGGGGAGGGTGCTGTGGCTGCGCAGCATGGGGTGTTGGGCTGGGGTCTGTCCCCCGCCCCCCCCCCCCAAGCCAGAGCCCCTTTCCCAGCAGCCTGGCCCCCACAGCATCAGCCTGCCTGCACTCGTGGGCCCTTCCCGCCGCTGCCCGGCCGGGGCAGCTCATCCAGCTGCACAGGGCACAGCAACACCCGCCCGGGAGGGTGCCTAGGGCCATTGGCATCACCATCACCTTTCTCTCACAACAGCCCTGCCACAGGAGCCCCCAGTGCCACAGCCATCACTGCCTGCCAGGCCCCTTGGCGCTTTGGGGCTGGGGCAGCCTAGGGGCCCCTGGTCCCCTGGGGTGCCAGAGGCAGCACCCACTGTGCCAGGCTGGCTGCTCTGGGGTGCGGTTCCGAGGCCCCGGGAGCAGGCAAGGGCTGGGGGCTGGCACCCTGCCCAGCACAGTGGGTGCCACAGGCTGCCAGCACGGCTCGCCAGCCTGCAGCCAGCCCACGCTCGGCCAGGGCAGGGGGCATGCGCCCTGCCACCCTCACCCTGCACCCACTGGGCCAGCGCTGCCCCACACCAGGGTGACAGGGCAGCTGAGCTCTCCCTCTCTACCCACAGGCAAGCGAGGACGGGGAGAGCGTGGGCCACTGCCCCTTCTGCCAGCGGCTCTTCATGGTGCTGCTGCTCAAAGGGGTCCCCTTCACCCTCACCACTGTGGATGTGAAAAGGTGAGGAGTGCCCGCCTCACCAAGGGGCTGCTTGTCCTGGCACCCTGATGGGGGTGGGTGGTAGGGCCCCAAGACCTTGGGAAGGGGTGTGAAGGGTGTGCACTGTGGGACACATGACACCTTGTACCCACTCAACCGCCTGAGGGAGGTCAGTGGGCATTTTCCAGGGCAGAGCCGCCATGGACACACACGGACGCAGGAGCAGCCTGGGGCCACCACGCTCTCCCTGCACCTGGGGCACTGCAGGCGTCAGCACCTGTCCATCTCCCACAGGGCACTGGACGTGCTGAAGGACTTCGCGCCAGGCGCCCAGCTACCCGTTTTGCTCTATGACAGCGAGCCCAAGACCGACACCGTCACCATCGAGGACTTCTTAGAGGACAAGCTGGGCCCCCCCACGTCAGTGGCTGGTGTTGCCTTGGGAGGGGGCAAGGGGCCAAAAAGGGGCAGGACAGGCTGCGGGGAGCCAGCCCCTGCCTCCTGCTTCAGCTGTGACCCGTCCCTGCAGGTTCCCCAGCCTGGTCCCGCGGTACAGGGAGTCAAGCCTGGCCGGGAACGACATCTTCCACAAGTTCTCCACCTTCATCAAGAACCCGGTGCCTGCCCAGGATGAGGGTGAGGAGTTGGGTGGGCGGATGCCCCATGTGACCCCTCAGGTGCCACCACCTCAAAGCCCGGCCAGGTCACCCCAGGCCACAGCTAGGTCTCCCACTGCGGCTCAGTGTGGCCATGCCAGGGCTCCCGGGGGAGGGCAGGGGCAGGTGCCAGGCTGGGCCAGGCAGGCAGAGCGTGGGCGCGGGGAGGGGCTGGCAGGAGGCCACGGCAGAACTGCAGGGCCCCATGCCCTGAGCCAGCAGCGCCACCGCCCTCCCGCAGCGCTGCGTCGGAACCTGCTGCGGGCCCTGCTGAAGCTGGATGAGTACCTGAGTGCCCCCCTGGAGCACGAGCTGGCCCATGACCCCCACCTCCAGGCCTCCCAGCGCCGCTTTCTTGACGGGGACCAGCTGACTTCAGCCGATTGCAACCTGCTGCCCAAGCTCAACATCGTTCAGGTGAGCACGGGGACCCTGGGCCCCCTGCCCTTCTCCTCGCCCTGGCTCCTCCATGCTGCAGGCCCCGTGCTCTCGCCTCCCCTTGTGTGCCCCCCAGCACCTCCCCTGCCCAGCACGGTGCCTTCCCACAGATCTCGCTCCCCTCCACGTCCCCCAACGGGTGCCACCCCTTGTCTCGTGCAGTGCCAGGGACGTCCCCTGGATCCCTGCTGCCCTTCCTGGCTGGCTCCTGCCTGGGAATACCACTACACGGGGCTGGGCAAGGGCTCACCCCATTTCTGCCCGCAGGTCGTGTGCCAGCATTACCGCCGCTTTGGGATCCCCAAGGACCTGCGGGGTGTGTGGCGCTACCTCAGCAGCGCCAGCGAAACCAAGGAGTTCAAATACACCTGCCCCCACAGCGAGGAGATCATACAAGCCTATCGCTCCGTGGTCCGGTTGCCACAGTGAGCCGGGCACATGCCCAGGTGGGCGCGGGGCCAGGGTCAGGTAGCAAGCCAGCACTCACCCAGGTCCTGCCACGACCACCGCAGTCCTGCCTGCACGCGCTCAGGAGGGCAGAGAGCATGAGCTGTGCCCCGGCACCCAAATTCCCCCAGCTGGCACCCTTTCCTGAGGTGCCAGGAGCAATCTGCATCGCACTGAGCCTACAAATGCATTCTCACATCTTGTGCCACCATCCCTGCCCAGCCAGGACCCCCCTCCACCTGTCCTGCGGTCCCTCAAGCGTCAGGATGGGTGCAAGGAGCCCACAGCCACAGGCGCTGTCTGTGCCAAACCCGGGCAACACCAAAAGCAAGGGCAGGAGCTGGGAGGAAAGGCTGCCCAGAGCAGAGGGCTGCGGGGCAGAGCACAGCGCACGGCAGCAAGCACGGCTGCAGCCTCTCTCAGAGCGAGCAAGTCACCAGAGGCAGGGCTGTGCTGGGCAGCAGGCACCGCAGGATGCTCTGGAGGAGCTGCAGCGCCGAGGGGAACTGGCACAACCACAGCTGAGCCCTGGGAAGAACGAAGGGGACGCCGCGGTGGTGGACACAGCCCGGCCCCCATCGCCTGGGGCAGTGGAGGGCACCGCCCCCCCAGAACCCACCATCAGGAAGCTCTCAGGAGTGGATCTGGGAGAGGGATGGGGGTGAAGCACAGCAAGTCCAAGCCATGTATCAGAGCTCTTGGAAATCAATAAAGGCTTTGCAAGCAAGACAAGCATGAGTCTAGTGTGACCAGTCTCAGCAGCTCTCCTCCCTCGTAGGACTTCGCTCCATTCTCCCAGTCCTCTCCCAGTGCCTAGGAAGGGCTGGGCCCATTCTCTCAGCTCTGCAGGGGGCCAGGGAGGCTCTGACCACTCACCCACCAGTCTACTACCACAAAGCCGGCAGGAAATTGAACTCCTCTGAGGCCCTGAGCCTCCAGGTTCAGCTGAAATTGGCCACAGAGATCCTGAGCAATGGAAAGGCAGAACAGACCAACAAATCCATGCTGTCCCAGCTCCCAGAGACCGGCTGGCTAAAATCACCTTTACTGGCAATAAGTTAATCACAGACAATCTTTTTGCTACATGGCGATATAAAAGTTCTTTAAAAACCCCACCAATTCATAGCAAGTGAGGTAGAGAGACAGCCCCTGCCAGCAGGGAAGAGCTTCAGGGAAAAAAAGCCACCACTTCTGTCACTCCTGCTGCGTCTGTCCCCCCTAATGGCACTGCCACGGCACCAGCTGAGGATCCGCTGTCCCACTCGGGCCTGCCAGGCGCTGGCTCCAGCCCTCCGAGTCCTGCTCGCACCATCTGCCTCCCTGGGCACACGGGGCTCAGCAGGCCCGGGGTGCGGCAAAATCTCCTCCACCGCCACACGCATGGCTGACAAGGCTCCGGTAGGGCTGTCATCACGGGACGGGATGGCACCAGTCAGTCCTCAAAGTCCACTCCAGATGGTGCCTTCTTGCTAGAAGGAGATGGAAGGAGCATCACAGCCCAAAGCCCCACACCCTGCTCCCATACAGCTCCAGAGCAGAGTCCGCTGGATCTCGGTGCAGTCCAGTCCCAGCACTGGGCCTGGGAGCAGCACTTACCTTTTGAAGCCAGGGTTAATGAGAGACTCTCCCGGGATCTTCCTCTTGGCTGGCACAGCTGAGCCAGCACGCCTGTTCCTCCTGTGGCTGGGGTCTGCCTTGGTCAGAGACAGGCAGGACGGGGGTTGGCAAAAGGTCAGCTAGTCACTTTGGCAGCCCCTCCATGCGCAGGGTGAGCCTCCAGCAACCCCTGGCTGGCCCAGCATCCATGGTGGGTGAGGAAGGGCCACGCCTGGTCTACTCTCCCAAAGGAGCAGGGAGCCGTGGACCTGCCACAGCCCCCAGTCTGGAAGAGCAGTGAAGCCTGACCTCCTCCAGAAGGCTAGTGAGCAACCTGCCTGGCGACGCTCAGCATCTGACCTGAGCACCGGTGCATCCCAGACATCCCGAGAGCCACTGCACTGAGCCCCGGCCCCTTCTGTGCTGGGAAGGGCAGCAGGACAGTGGGGAGGCTGACAGCAGCCACAGCCAAGGGGACAGCTCTCTGTGTCCCGGAGAGCACACGGACACAGGACCAGCAGCCTCCTGGGGAAGAGAAGGCAAACAAGCAGCGGGAACAGGGGAGGTGCCCCCCGGCAATTACCTACCCGGCAGGAAGAGCTCCTGGCTCCAGGCAGCGTTCTTCTCAGGGCTGCAGGAACACGTCAGTGTCTCTACCACTGCCGAGACAGGAACGAGAGCCAGAGCTTGTGACAATGCACCCCAGTGCAGCATGTAGCACCCCAGGCCTCCCCAGCAAGCCCCTTCCACAGCCAAACTGAGCCACTTCCTCCTCCCAGCACTCCCACCCAGGATGCCGCTGCCCCAGGATCTTGCTAGACCCCCAAAACAGAGCCCTGTGTAAGGCAACTCCCACACCGAGGTGATGGTGTGGTGCTGGCCATGGGGACGAGGTGTTTCTGCACAGAGACACAAAGCTGCATCCCCCAGTCCCATGCAGGAACTCTTCTGCCCGAGGTGGGCAGGCGCAGACCCTGGCCCAGCTTTCGGAACTGCCCAGCCCTCCTGGCCAGTCCATCTGGGACAGTGAGGAGAAACCACCTGGGGCCAGGCCAGGGAGGCAAAGCCTCGTCCCACTGCTGCCTGAGCCGGGTCACCTGGGGCACCTTTGGGTGGGGGGGTGACACTGCAAAGGCGGTGGGGAGCTGCCTGCCCTCCTCCTGCCTTTACCCCCTTCCAAATCCCCTCACGGACCTTCCAGGCGTCTCTCCAGGCTCTCGATGTGCCCGGCCATGCCGAACACCAGCGCCTGCAGCTGGCTCCTCGCCTCAGCCGCGGGCAGCTTGAAGAGATTCAGGGCCGAGCACCGGGTCTCCTCCTGCAGCTGCAGCGTGGCCTTCCCCTCGCCCAGGCTCAGCGAGGCCACCCCCCGCCCCAGGGCCTCCCTGCGAGGGCCAGGCCGGGGTGAACGGGAGGCCCTGAGCGGAGGGGCCGGGGCCCCGCGGCTGCGGCACCCACCTGAGCTTCGTGCCGTGCTCCCCCGCCGGGCACCGCTGAGGAGAGAGGGGGCTCGTCCCGAAACGGCCTGTCCCGGCCCAGGGCTGGGGTCTACCGCCGCCCCAACCCCGGCCCCAGCCCCAGCTCCAGTCCCCAGGCCTCCCCGCCACCCCGGCCCCGGTACGTACGCAGCCGAGCGGCGGGCGGGCGCCGAGCTCCCCGGCCCAGACCTCCAGCGCGTCGGTCACACTACGGGAGGCAGCGGCCTCAGGCTGTGCCGGGGCCGCTCCGCCCCAGCCCGGCCCCGCTCCCGGCCCCGCACTCACTAGACGGTGCCGCCGGGCCCGGGGCAGCAGTAGCAGAGGTACCGGCCCGGCCCGGCCTGCAGCACGCGGAACGGCCCGGCGGGCTCCGCCATGGCGGCAGCACCGGAAGGGGCGGGCGAGCCCTGTGGGCGCTCACTCCCCGGCGCGGGGGCCTCCAGCCGGGCCATGGTCAACCTGGGGCTGCGGAAGGTGGACGACAGCGTGGCCGCCAAGCACCCGGTGCGCCCGGCCGGGGCCAGGGCTGGGGCTGAGCGGGGCGGTGGTGGGGCAGCGGGGTGCGGCGGGCCCAGGCCCCGCGCTGAGCCTGTCTCCGCAGGCGCTGCAGCAGTACGCGGCCTGCCAGTCCCACGCCTTTGTGAAGGGGATCGGCACCTTCCTGGCAGGTACGGCCTGGCCTGGCTCCTCCCGGGGGCTGCGGGCAGCGGGGGGGGGGCCCTGGCCGGTAACGGCGCCCGGGTTTCGGCAGGCAGCGGAGCCGCCTTCGCCGTGCAGAAGGTGGTGAACAAGAAGCTGCCGTACAGCCTGCAGTGGAGCCTGCTGCTCGCCGCAGGTGAGTGCGCGGCTGCAGGGTTCGGCTCCGGGCAGGGCAGTGGCAGGAGCAGGGCCGCGTCCCTGTTTGTCCTTAGCGGGGGGGATTTGGTCCCCTGGCTCCTGTCACGTCCCTGGTCCCCGTGGCCCTGCGGGGCTCAGGGGCAGCTGCGGCCACTCAGAAGCTGGCAGGTGCTTTCCCCACCGCTGCTCTTAGCAAACACCCGTGCTGCCAGTGCTGTCGGGAGCACCTTGGTCTTTTCAGCCACAGGGTCCATCGCCAGCTACGTGGTAACCAGAGCTGAGACGCAGAAATGCTCTGACTTCTGGATTTACCTGGAGACAGGCAAGCCCCCGCAGGAGCTCGCCATGGCCAGTGGGCTGTCTCAGCCTGCAGGTATGTTCACCTCTCTGCCTGCTGCTTTCCCTGGGCTTGTCCTGCCTGGTTCTTCCCTGCTGCAACAGTTTGCTGTTCCGCCTTCTAATGAAGCTGTTGACTGTTTGTGTCATGGCCAAAATCCCCATATAAGTCTCACACTGGCACTCCTTGTGATGGGGTGGCAGCAGTGCTGGGGTGGCCAGAGCTCTTCTGTGCCCAGTCTCATGGCTCTTGTGTCCCTCCATGCTCTGAGCCCATTGCCTGTGCAGCAAGTACTGGAGCAGGGCTAGCAGCCTGGAATGGGAGTGCTCACTTCTGCCTGCTGCCCTGCCCGCTTGGTGGATTCACCAGCTGGTTTGCTGGAAGAGGAAGAGGGTAGGGGAGGGAGGTGGTAAAACCCTCCACACCTCAGTTGCTCTGTTCAGTGCCAGAGGGGCACCAGGATAGCTGCTGCTGAGTGGTTCCCACAGCAGCTTACTGCTTTCTCGCACTGGCACCTTGAGCTCCTAAAGCTGAGCCTAGCTGAAGAGGCTTCAAATGCTTCACCAGGGCTCTGTGGTTCTCTCCCTGCCCCTGGCAAACACACCAGGGTAGTCAAGGGTCCAGGGAGCTTGTTCTTTCTGCTGCAGAAAACCTGCCCAGCCCAGAGGACAGAGAGAGTGTGGCACCGCTGGTGAGGAGGAACAAGTACGGGGATGTTGTGGAGTAGCCAGCAAAGCACAGTGCACCGTCCCACTTCACCCCTTCCTACCTGCCCAGCCTGCCTCTGCCTGGGCTGCCTGCGGGACTGGTGTGCTCTGTGGCACAGCCTGGGAGCTCGGAGGAGTCGATCCTGGAGTGAGAACGTGGAGGAAGCACCGTAAGGACTGCTGCCTCCCAGGTGGCTTCTGAGCATCACACATGAGGGGTACAATAAAAGTTGAGAGTTGAAAGCACTTGTTGCAGAAGAAATGAAAGCTGGCAGTGGGACAGGACAAGCTGGGGTGCGGGTGGTAAATGTCACCCTGAGGCAGCCCCTGCAGTAAATGTTGGAGCAGAGAGCTCTTGTCCCCCTGAGGCCACGGTACCCGCAATCCGACAGCACAGGGCTGTGAAATGACTGCAGGCACAGACAGGCCTGGGCTGAGCTGTGAGAGGGCAGAGCTGTTGCTATGTGCGCTGTTTCCTGAACCTGGCCGGTCACAGTTTCTGTGCCCCCATGTCAGAAAGGCTTTTCTCACCTGCCGGGCCGAGCTGGGCCCTGCAGCTTCATGGCCTCTGGAGGTGTCCTCTCTGCCCCACAAAGGGGGTGCACACGTGCCCGGAGCCCCTCTGTGCAGTGCTCGCCTTGCTGTCAGGGCATGTCATCGGGCCAGTCCCAGACTCTCCATCCAGAGTTCAGATTTGAATACTAAAGGCAGCCTATAAGAAAGATGGAGACAAACTTCAGCAGGGCCTGTTGTGACAGTACAAGGGGTGATGGTTTTAAAATAGAGGGAGGTAGATTCAGACTGGACATAAGGAAGAAATGTTTTATGCTGAGGGTGGTGGAGCACTGGCCCAGGTTGCCCAGAGAGGCGGTGGATGCCCCATCCCTGGAAACGTTCAAGGCCAGGTTGGCCAGGGCTCTGAGCAACCTGATCTGGTTGGAGATGTCCCTGCTCCTGGCAGGGGGGTTGGACTGGGTGGGCTTTAGAGGTCCCTTCCCACCCTGACCATCCTGTGATTCTGTGGTCCAGATCCGCAACCAGCCAGCAAGAGAATAGTACTGTCTTGAATCTCGCACACCCAGAGGGGCCCATGAGGGGATTTAGAAGCCTTTTACTTCATTTAATAGCAAACTCAAAGTTATGACTAGGGCAAACTGGCTGCTTTTGCTGGATGTCCGGCAGTGATTCAGCTGCAGCTGAATTCCTTAGAAGGGGAAACCCAGCCTGAGTTCTGGAAGCTAGCTGGTTTCTTCAAGTAGAGCAGCAGCGTTTCAGGTTCAGAGACCAGAAATGCCTCCTTCCGTGTGAGAGCTGGAGACAGTCCCTGAGCCTCGCCACGGGAGGGAGGCCCTGTGCTGGGGAGGTGAGGGGCCCAAGGAAGAAACTGGGTTTAGGGGCTCAGAACATCACCTGAACTGGCATCACCATTGGCCTGCGCAGAGAGATGGGGGACAGCCAGCGGAACAGCTAAAAGCAAAGTGACTGTGGGGAACGGGTGGGTGAAGCCGAGCATGGCGTACCAGGAGCTTGGGCGGAGCAGGAAAGGATGCTGGTAAGTGAGCAAACTGTGGAGCGGAGCTTTTGCTGCCTGTGAGAGCAGGGAGGGCAGCCATTCTCGCTAAAGCTGCTTCTTTCCTGGGGCATGTGGAGGAACGTGGCGGGCAGGAGGCTCTTTCCAGATGAGCTTGACAAGTCAGGACTGGCTCCGCGCAGCTGCCCGGTGGCTGGATGCTCAGTGGTGGCTCTGAGCTGCCAGCAACGGCACAAATTGCCAACCCTGCAGGCTGCCCTCCTGCCCTGCTTGCGTTCCAGACCTGGTCCCCTGGGAGCAGAGGCTCCCTACACGTTTTCCTTGCGTGGAGGGTGTGGCCGTGAGCGCAGCGGTGAATGTGCGGGACAGCATCAGCTTAAGCGCTGCCTGCTCACGCCTTTGGGAAACCTGAACTTTGCAACCATGGCTGGTTCAAACTCTTCCACCTCCAGATCTGAGTCTGGAGTGAGGTTTCAAGCACGTCTTGGTCCATCCTGCAGGATGACCATCATGAAGCCATGATGGTGTCTCAGCACTGGGCAGGCTGCAAGGGATTGAGGCCTTTCAGCAGAGCTTGACCTGTGGCTGTGTCCGAGCAGACCCCATAAGCAGCTCTACCCCAGCGGGACAACCAGGCTCGGTCAGCCCGTTGCGATCAAAAGCCACAGAGCCACAGGAGCGGTTACAAAGATTTATTTCTGATTATAAAAAAAACCAACCAAATAAACTCAAGCCTTCTGCACATTCACATGTCCCTGTTTTCACTCGGAAATGAAGGCGTATCCTCCCAGCTGCTAGGCGTGGGGTGATGTAGGGCTCAAATCCTAAAGCAGCACAAAGCCCCACTCCCGCAGCGAGTCACCTATGCGCTGGCATGGCCACACACCAGAAAGCCACGGGGGCTTTTTGTGCCATTGCTGGGGGCGACAGAGGAGGCTCTGGCTGTGGCAAAGGCGAGACTGGCTTAGGAACCACAGGAATGGCGAAGGCACCGCATCTGGTTGCTGAAGGGAGACCTGCTGCCTGCCTCTGGTTGTTGCTAAGCCCTTACCCAAAGCTGAGGCCAGTGGAAGTCCAGGCCAAGATCTGGCCCTTGGGAAGGTCAGTGGGGTTTGTGCATTGGCCAGAAAGCACGGGCTCCGGGCATCACCCAGAGGGTGCCCGGAAGGCAGGGTTGGTGCTCCAGGGTCAGGCTGGCGAGGTCAGCTATAAGGACTAGCATGAATAATATTCCCCACCCACCCCATGCGCATGAGCATGAATCCTGCTGTTGTCTGGACTCACTGCTCCAGTCCAGCCCAGGTCTGGCGGCAGAAAGATGCCCCAGGTCTGAATGTCCAAATCCCGAGCCTGCTCCCGCATCCATCCCCGAGTAGCACTGGGAAGCCCTTAAGCCATTCTCCAGCAGGGCCAGCGGTCCAATTCTGTCCTCCCCTTCTGCAGCTTGAAAGCCAGGGGAGGGCAAAAAGAGACAGCTTTCCTTCTGGGACAGGCAGCATTGGGTATTGGAGGCGGACATCTCCAAGCACTTGCCACATCCCACGTGTTCAGGCCATGGAGACTCCAGCAGGAAGGATGGTGCTGGGTCCTGCAGAGAAGGCCCGCTCTGTCCCTGCTGTTAGATTGTGCTGGACTTGCTGCGCCGGAGCAGGCAGACGGCGGTCACCAGAGACGTCAGGGTGGTCACCACAAAGAGCAGAATGAGGATGACCCAGTAGTTGTACAGCATGCTTTTGTGGGAAGAGGGCTTCTCTGCCGGGATCATGTTGGTGAGGTTCAGCATGTAGCCCAGGGCCCAGCCGATGGAGGTTTCTCCTGCCTGTGGAAAGAGCATGGCATGGTCACCACCCCAGTCAGCACAGCTCTGCAGGCCTCAGGAGACCTTCCAGGGACCACCTCACTGTCAGCCCAATGGAGAGGGATTTGGGGAGGGCACAGCACCCTGACCCCTCGTTCGCCCGTGGGTGCAGCCAGCTCAGAGATGAAGCAGTGACCACGCTGGGCTGAGCTGGGCTCATCTGATGGGAGCAGGATCTCGTCTGCTCAGGCCAGTCCTGACCTTGCTGCCCATCCCGTGGCTTGTGCAGGTGAGGGGACTTGGCAAAGGTGGGATTCTGCCCTGAGATAACTTTCTGACAAACTAGAGCAAAGAGTTGTTTGAGATGACTGGTGTCTTTGAGGGCCAAGGAAGGACTGGAGGACCTTGAAATTCCTGACTCCATCACCACCCTACAGTCAGCTCAGCTCATTTTTTTCCCATCTCCCAGAAGATCCACCCAAAAACTGGGAGTCCCATCCTGCCTCTGTTCCCTGAGATCTTCCCTCACATTGCTTGGCTCCTTCTTGGTTGTGGGATCACCTCTCCTTCAGGGCTCCTTGGCCTAACTCCAAACAGATCCCATGGGATGGGTAAGTGCTGTGGTGTTACCCACCTTCTTCTGGAAGGCGATGTTGGGGAAGGACTGATTGTTGAAGTCGTAGCCTCTGGTGGTGAGCAAATAAATGAACATGCTGACAGCGCAGTAATCCGGCAGTCTCTTCTCCAGCTTAGGGGCTTTCTGGAGCAGCTGGGTGGGATGCATGGAGGGACAGAGAAAAGGGGTCAAGGCAGCAGGGTCCAGGCTTTGTTTCTGTGGCCTGAAGCTCTGGGTGGTTACATCTGACTGGCCAAGGTGCTGCCCATACCAACCTGAGCCTCTCCCGGTCCCATGTGGGAGCCATCACCCACCCTCCCCATGCCCCGTGGGTGCCAGGACACCCAGTCCCCTCCAAGGGCTGCTCTTGGAGCCCGGGGATGCCCCACACGAAGCAGCCCTCTCCTCCCTGCCATGCCCGGGGAGCCCACCTCGCTCCAGCTGCTGGCACAGATGGTCTTGGCAGCGTCCTTCAGGTCGCCGGGCAAGTGCACGGGTCTCCCCATCACCGTGCGGATGAAGTCCACTGTGTAGAAGAAGGCAGAGAAGGCCTGACAGAGGAAAGGAGGCAGCTGTGGGACAGGCTGGAAACAAACTCGCTCGCCATGAACAGCTGCTCTGACTGGCGTGGTGGGCTGGCTTTGCTGCCACATGGTGCCAGAGGGCCCGGGACACCTGCCCACCCAGCAGCCAGGCCACCACCCCGCTCTATGCCAGGACTTACAATGAAGTTTCCTGAAACCTCTGGCTGGAAAGTGCCATCGAAGGAGCAGTGGGAGAAGGAGCAGGTAGTGAAGTCGAAGAGCTTGCTGATGTGCAGAGCACAGAGGCTCCCGTTCCCCGTGCCGACCACAGTGACAGTGGTGTTGAGGGCAAGGCTGGGCCTCTCCTTCTCCGTGCAGGGGCTGTCATAGATGCTGCTCAGTGGCAGGCTCTTGCGGTAGTCCGTGGGCCAGCAGGGATGGGAGATGGTTGCTTGGTAGCTTTCAGCCTGCCAGAGAAGTGATGCAAGGGATGCATGAGCCGTGCCATAGCCTTGGCGAGACTGCCCACCTGCCTCTGTTTCCCTGCCAGGGAGATGTGGAGGAGCTTGGGCAGCAGGATGCAGAGCTGGCAGTTGCCACAAGCATCTCAAGATGACTTGGAACATCTTGGCTCTGGCCAAGGGGTGCAACGCCTTATGGAGAGGGTGGGAGGAAGCCCTGGGACCATGGGACAGGGTCAGGGATAAAACCCAAGAGTTGGCTGGGAAAGGTGCGCAGCCAGCCCCATGGGACTGTGCTAGAGCCGGGGCTGGGGGACACCCCTGTACAAATACTAGCGTGATGACGCAACCACAGGGTTGCCAGCATCCCTGTCGAGCATGTGCTGGTACCTGGAGGAGCTTGGAGAGCAGTCTCTTGAGGACCTGGTCCCTTCCATAGCAGAGGAAGCTGTGGGTGTACACTTTGTACACTTGGCCGTACAGCTTCAGCATCACCTCGTTCCTGGGATCTTCAATGGTATCCCTGGTTTCAAAGGTGATCTGTGTGGAAGCTCCCCCGAAGTCCATGGCCCCCAAGGTCTTCTTCTGGGGCTGGATCCACTCCCCAAGCCACCCACGCTGAACAAGGAAGGCAAGAGCAGGCATAAGGATGCAATGAGCTGGGGGACAGCCTGGCCACCACCGCTGTCCCCAGCAGGCACCGCACTCCCCTGCCCACCTTGATGAAGTTCTCCAGGAGGTAGTTTGCAGTCACCCAGCCGAAGACCCCTTCCTCTTCCCCTGACAGGATCTTCGCCCCCTGGAAATCGAAGGGGTACGACTTCAGCGTGGCCGCCACGGCACTGAGGACGGCATCCGAAGCCTGCGGGTTCGTGATGCTGCAGGCCAGGCAAGAGGGCAGAGTGGCAGAGCTGCACTGGGGTGCCCGAGCAGAGCCTTCACCACCCGCACGGCCCTTGGGGCCTGGTCCCACCGCAGCACGCAGGGCAGGCTGTAGGTGGGTCCTCACCTGGCTTCCTGTCCCCTTTTGGGGAACCAACCCCAGCTAATTTCCACCTGTCTCTGCTGGAGGAGGACGGCGGCAGGGATGGAGGCGTGCTCCCTCCTCCTGAGCCATACCCTGTGGCTGGGCCAGGGGGGCACAACTCCCTCCCCTGTGTGGTTTTCAGGCCGTTCATTGTTCTCACTGCATCCCATCAGGCTGGCTGATGGGGTGTGGAGGGACTTTTCCCCCCAGCTGGCCAAAAAGACTGGGTGGGTTATCCCTGCGCTGGCCCCATGCCAGCCCGTTTTCAGCCAGGGATGTGCCCTGCAGCGCATCTCCTGCTCCAAAAGGCAGGAGCACCCCTGCAAGGGACATGGAGCTGGGCACCTGGGAGGGTTAGAAGCTTTGCCTGGCACAGGGGAGACATTGCAGCTCTCCTCACCATCTCACCCCACTATGGGTGACGAGACGGCAGGGTGGCACAGCACAGCCCCCCAGGCAGTGTTTGCAGCTGGGCAGCTGGCATGACCAGAGCAAGCACTCACTTCAGGAGGCGCATGCCGGCTGTGGCACCCAGGTACAGTGGAGTGCCTGCGTGCTTCTCCTTGGGCACGTCTCTCAGAGCCTGGTTCAGGCAGGGCACCAAGCTTGTGCCGGCAGCTGGCGGGCTGGAGCTGTAGCTGGAGATGCCAGGACCTGAGGAGAGGAAAGAGCATTGCTTCCTGCAGGCGATGGGGAGATGCTCAATGGGGAGATGCTCGGTGGGGAGATGTTTGGTGGGCAGCTTTGCCCCCCCAGGCTGTTAAAAGTGTCGCAGGTCTCTGTGGGCACGGAGCCATCCAGAGTCCAGCCACATCTCCTGCCCACGCCGCATCCCCCACTGGCTGACAACTAGGGTAAGGTTGCTTCCATGGAGAGCAGAAAACCATCCCTCACTCCTTGCTGGGCTAGGCAGGGAGCTGAACTGTTTCCTGGTGCTTCAGTGCGGGCCAGGAAAAAATAAACTGCAGGCACGGACAGCTGCAAGCCGTGGGGGCAGATGAGGGAGGTTTTGGGAACAGAGCTGGACCTCTTACAACACCTCACTGCGCTGGTGAGCATGCTGGGCATGGCAGGGGCATTTGCACCGTCACTGTGCCCTGCCCGCATGGGATGGGACGGACCCTGCCACCGGCCCCAGGGACTGGGGCAACCCTTACCCTCCACATCGCACATGCTGTGCTCGCTGACCACCCCGGTGTCGTTCTCCTTGTCCGCAGGCCACTTGTAGACGAACATGGCCGTGTGGGAGGACCCGGCGTCCAGCACGATGCCATACTGCGGACAGTGGGGAGGCAGCGGGTCAGGCCCAGAGGCAGGAGACCCCTGTCTGCCCCAGGCCATCCCAGTGCCCATCCCCCTGGCACTGCCATGCCTGGCACCTTCAGGAGCATTGTCTGGCAGAGGCGAGTGCTGCTCAGCCCCCGACCGGCATGGTTGTGCCCACATCTGCCTGCATGAAGCCCTGCCTGGGATGTGGCCGGGCATGGGGGTTCTCCCCAGCTGGGGCCACTGGCCACCCTGGGATGCTGCCTGGCCCAGCACAGGGACTGCGGCTTTTTGGGCATGGGGATCCCCTTGCCTGCTTGGGCACAGACCAGAACACTCTCTCCACCCCTGCCACTTGCTCCCATCTCCCCACAGCATCGCTCCTGGGCAGTGGGCATCGGTGCTGAGCCGTGCCCGGGGTCCCTGGGGCCAGCAGGAGTGGGGACACCTGGCAGCAGCCCCTCGGGGATGCAGCTCACCAAAGAAGGGCAGCCAGGCACCTCATCCCTCCTGCCCTTGTATGGCTCAGCCATTCTCTGGCTATAAATAACCCGCTGCCTCTCCCCAAACAAGGTTCCCTTGCTCCCAGGGAGGAATCACGCCAGCTGCCTTCAGCGCCCCCTCCCTGGTGGGATCCCCTCTGCCTCACTGCCTGCGGGCTGGGGGCTGCCTATGCTGGCCCTTCCGTGCCCCTGCTTCGCTGCCGGAGAGGAGGGTGCAAGTTGGGGGAAAGTGAGGCAGGACCCAGTGCTGGCCCAGCTGAGCATCTCTGGGGTGAACCCGCATGAGGCCTACCTCTGGCTGGTACAGCGGCTCCACCTGCTCCTCTCCCTGCCCCGCGCCCAGGAGCCACCCCAGCCCTGCCCCTGGCTCCATCCCTGTCTTTGTCCCCGCAAGCCACAGAGCAAAGTGTCAGGGCACAGGCAGGGATGCCTGGGGTCCCCGCTTAGAGGCACCCGCCGTTCCCATGTGAACCCATGGCCCCAGGCCAGCACTACCCCCTGCTCCCTCGGGGAACCATTTCCAACAGGTGAACCACCCCCCCACCCCAGCCTCCCCTGGCTCCCACTGTCAGTGGCTTGCCACACGCCCAGGGTCAAAAGCTATGAGCCAGCAGAGAATCCCCCTTTCCGGCCAGACTGGGGCTGGTCTGCCAGGGCACTGGGGTGGGGGAGCAGCTCCTGGTGATGCTGAACCCTGCAGAGAGGAGGAGGGGGGGCTCTGACAGTCCCCCTTCCCCAGCTCCTGCTCCAAAGCACAGAGCTGGGGAGCAGGACCCCTGGTTTGGGCCATTTCAGGACTGGATGGGGGGTCATGAGGGGCTCTCAGCCCCAGTGTGTCACGGGCAATGCACCACCTGGCACTGGGTGTGTCCCCCAATCCCTCCTCGCCATAGCACCCCCTGCCTTGCCTGCCTGCCCCAGGACCCCACGGGCACCCTCTGCACCCCTGGATGGGCCATCACCCATCAGGCACAAGCACAAGCAATAAATTACGCTGGGTCTGCGAAGCTGCCGGCCCAGGGGACGGCCGCTGGCACCCAGCCCCACGGCCCTGTCACCGTCCCAGCCCTTGTGAGTGGGCGCTGGTGTCCCACCAAGGGCCCAACTCCAGCAGATCCCCCTGCTCCCCTCTGCCACACACGTGCCTGCACAGGGACATCTCACACCACCTCTGCGCCACCGCAGATATCACCCCGAGTGACATTAGGATTAACAGGGTGACATCGCTGGGTCACCCCAAAACCCAAGGCTGAGCACAGCCGGGACCCCAGGGGCGGTTTCCAGCTCCAGGATGATGGGGGGGGCTGTAGCCCACAGAGAGGGACGGGGCTCGGGGAGACCTACGGGGTGGCGGGGGCTGAGAAACAGTGGAGCAGGAGGCAGCAAGGGGACACCTGGTGCCACATACTGGGGCAAGGGGACACCTGGTGCCACACACCGGGGATGGAGACAGCCTGGCGGGAGCAAGGGACGTGGCCACGCAAGCTTGGATTCGTGGTCGGACCAAGGGTGGGCAGGGGAAGCCCCTGGTGCAGGGGATTTCCTCCTGCCTTCGCCTGGGCTGGGCCCCGCCGCCAGCCCCACGGAGAGCCAGAGTGGGGGCACACACGTGAGGCTGCACACGGCAAGGGGCGCTGCACGCGTGGGAAGGCGTACACGTGTAGGTAGGTGCACGTGTGCATAGACGGGGTTTTGTATGTGTGTATATGCACATGTGGTGTGCACGCCTGCAGGTGTGCACACGGGAGTGCTCGCGCATGGACGTATGCAAATTTTGGCATGGAGGCATTTGCGTGCAGGGGTGCAGGGACATGGGTGTGTGTGGTGGGGTGTACATGCACACAAGTGTGCCAACGTGGTCACACACTTGTGTGTGTGTGCACGTGTGTCTGTGTGTATGTGCACTTAGGTAGGTGTGGGTGTGCACGGGCATGCACGCGTGTGTACCAAGGGCAGCCACACCACCTGCGCAGGCCCAGGGAAGCAGAGCACATGCAGCTGCAACCACGGCTCTGCCGAAGGGGCGGCACCAACCCCGCACCCAGGGCGAGCCCCACGGGGAGGTGTCATAATGGGGTGATGGTGGCACCGCCAGGGCAGGATGCAGAACCAGCTGCCCCATGCCCTTTGCTGCCAACACCTGTGGGTCAGCGTGGGGGGTCTCTCCTCTCAGACCCTGGCCTCCCTGCGGGCAGAGCCCATCACTCCCAGGGCTTGTGGGTGAGGGATGGTCCCTGGGACCCTCTGACCGGCAGTGGCCCAGCCCTGACAGCGAAGGCAGCAGCACTTGATCCCGGCCGAGGTAACAACGTGTGGCGACACAAACCACCGCAGCTCGCAGCTCGGTGGGTGCTGCCAGAGGCAGGGAGTGCCCGGCGCCCAGCCAGCTGCCGACGCCACAGCTCGCTCCCCGGCTGCCTTGGCACAAGAGGAGCCATTTTGGCCTCATGCCACCTCCCTCGGCCCTGCTCCTGGGGCACGCAGGGTTTTGTACCCCAGCCTGTGAGCAGGGCAAGCTCGATGTTCCCCAAAGGCCATGGGACAGCGACGTCACAGGCAGGACTCAGGGCTCCTGGTGAGTGCACAGCTCTGCCCAGAAAGGTCCCACACTCCAGGGGAGGAGGTGGACACTGAGAACTGCCCAACTCACTGCAGCCCAGCACGATGCCCCATGGCCACGCTCAGACCTCCAGCCCCCCACCCCACAGAATCTCTGGGCAGCCCCTCGGTGCAGCAGGGGCTCAGCCTGGCCCCAAAACACCCCATGTCCCTCAAGGGCAGTGAGACCCATGGGGCCCACAGGTCTGTGGTGGGCTACAAGGGGTTTCCTTCCCACGGAGCCGCCAGCTCCCCTGGTACAGCTGGCAGGGGAAGAGCCTGGCAGGCTTTGTAACAGCCAATGAAGAGATTTGTCAAAAGAATGAAGAAAAGGGTTGTCAAGAGAAGGGAGCAGCTCCAAGCTGTCAGGCGGCGGTGCCATAAACCCTGCTGCAGTCCCGTGAGGGAAGGAGAATGTTGCGCTCCCAGGATCAGTCCCTCCAGCAGTGGGAAAACTAATCTGGCGTATTTTTAGGGCTATATTGCAAGCAAAGGGGCTGGAAAGGGAAGGCACAGAGCCGTAGCTCAGCAGTGAGAGTGATATCACCCAGCAGCTGCTGCTAATGTGGACCGAGCCAGCAAGGACCGTGTCATGCCCAGGCAGGTGGGGAGGATGCGGCTGGCATCCCCCAGAGCAGGACCAACCTCCTCTAAATAGTGTCTGCACATCTTGGGCTGAGCTAGGCTAAGGCGAAGCTTTGCATCCCCAAAACAGCCCTGAGCTTTGTTGCAAAAGCAAAACCCCTTGGTGCCTGCCTGGCTCCAGCCCCACGGGAACAGGCACCCTTGGGAAGTTGGTGTCGAGCTCCACGCTGTGCTGGGCCTCGCGTGCACCTGGCACATCCAAAACCATGCTGGATCCCAAGTCCCCTGGCCAGGTGACACAGCGTTGGGCAGAGCAGGTCCAGAACCCACGTGAGTGTTTGGGGATGCTCAGCCCCAAACCACAGCACTTGCCTGTAAACTGGACAGTGCTACCATCCAAAGAGTGAAAGAGCACAACATTTAAATTTCTGGGAATGCATCTGGCTTAAAAGCAAAGCTCCAGCTTGGAACCAGGAAGAGAAAAGGCTTCCCAGGCTGACCCAAACGCTGCACATGAGGCTTTCGGTACCGATCCCTCTAATTGCCCCGTGTCCAAAGAGGCAAAATCCCTTTGGAAATCAGCTACAGGCACTGCCCAGTATGCCCCAGCACGTGGCAATGGGTGGTAAAGAAAGGTGCCACAGGGAAAGAGTTAATGATGGCTAGTTATACTAACAGCAGGGAGTATCATCTCGGCTAAGCCAGCTCCTTTTTCAACCTGATCTTCATTACATCTGACAGACTCGGGAGAAGGCAGCACATCTGGTGTTCAGGCTGGCTCAGAAAGTTTCCAAGCAAATTGCTCGGGAAGAGAAGGGGATTTGGGATGAACCATTTTCCAGGACAAGAGCCTGCTCCTCACAAAACAGCTCCGTCTGTCACTGAAAAAAAAGGATTTTTTTTGAAACAAAAGACTTGGGCTGCAGAAGAGTCGACTGTGGGGCTTGGCCAACCAGAAATTGCTTGGGAACTTCTTTCGGAATTTGAATTTACAATGAAAAAGGGAAAAAAAAAGCCGCTGGCTCTCTCAGGGAGGTGCGTGTCCGCGCTGGCGCAGGCCCAGGGACACGGGCAATGCTGGGGTGTGTGGGGCACCCCGATCCCAGCCAGATGCTGACCCGGCTGCTCTGGCCCGGGGCAGGGGGCACACCCAGACACACCGCCCCTCTTTGTCAGCGTCCCCAAAAATTTCGTTCCTCTCTGGTGGAGCCGGGGACGGGCAGACCCACCGGGGGTCCCAGACTGGGAGTGTTCCCAGTACTCCCTGCAATTTTGGAGACCCCTGCAGCCTCCCCAGCCCCGCAGCTCCCCCCGGCCCGGCTCACCCTGAGGCCCGGCGGCCCCCGCGTGTCCCCGGCGCCGAGGCAGAGCAGGAGGGTGCCCAGACCGCAGCCGAGGGCCAGCAGCAGGAGGGCGGCGGCGGCCCGGCGGGCCATGGCGAGGCCGCGGCGGGCAGGTGAGCGGCTCGGCGGCGGCTGCGGCTCCCGCTGCTGCTGCTGCTCCTCCTCCTGCTCCTCCTCGCCCGCCTCTCCCGGCTGAGTCACCGCCGCCTCAGCCCCCCCGGGGCGGGACATCGGGCCCCGCCGGCCTGCCGGGGGGTCAGCCCCGGGCTGCTGGTACCGGGCTCGGCTCCAGCCTGGCCCCCGCTGCCCCGGGCATCGTCCCTGCGCCGGGGTCAGCCCCGTTCCCCTCACCCTGGGCATGGTCCTTGACCCAAGGATTCAGCCCCATCTCCCCCGCAGGCATCTCCCCCACCCCGGGATCAGCCCCATCTCCCCCCTAGACATCGGTCCCCCAGGATCAGCCTTGTCCAGCCCCCCTCACACCACCCCAGCCATGCCCATTACCTCAGGGCTCAGCCCCACCCTGCCCCTCTCTGTCCCCAGGACTGATCCCATCTTCTCCCCAAACCAGACATCATCCTTGACCCAGGGCTCAGCCTCATCCTGCCCCCTACCCCTCCAAAACATTGGCCCTGCCCCGGGGCTCAGAGATGGGTTTGGTGGGAGGTGAGAACAACCTGAACGACAGAGAAGCTCCAAGAAAGTGTCTCACCCACCACGATTAACAGCTACAAAAACATCACCACTTTTAATCATCACAAGAAGTTTGTGACAGCCCTGAGGAGCCCAGATGTATATCGGGGTTGTTTTTAATACAGTCACAAGTGAATAATGTAATGTGCTCACACACAGAGCAGCGAGCCAAGGAAGGTTGGGCCCCTGGCTCTGAGAAGGACATTTTGGGCTTGCGTACACAGAGGGATAAAACAATGAACAAAATAATAAACAAGGAGCTATCACCAAGGAGAGGAGGCTGAAGGAGGATGCGGCTTCCAGCCCAGCTGGAGGGTCACACCTCAGCTCCTCACATCCTGCCTCACTGCTTCATTTTTTTTCAAAGCAAGCCACTTTTTCTGTCACTTGCAGCCACCCTGCCCAGCACATGCTGCACCAGTACCAGGGTTTCTGCAGAGCTTCCTGCATATCGCTGCGGTGTCCGGGTGCTCCAGGGGCCAAGAGGCCAGGGGCCAAGTGCTTGTGGACGGGGCCCGTGGCCCCGATGTGCCGGGGCGTCATGGAGAATCTGCTGTTGGAGGTCTCACAAGCTTCCGTTTTGTCCTCTGGCACAGTCACCAAAGGCGAGTCTGGGGGAGAGAGTGCCTAAACAGAGAGAGAATGGCTAAACATAAATGACACAGTCACCCTCACCCGGCTGCTGCCTGTCACCGCAGCACAGGGCTTGTCCACAGGATCCCTGTCTTCAGCCTGCCAGTGTTGGCAGGTGTCTCTACCTCCTCACTTCAGTTCATTAAGCACCGAACCTCTGGAAAACCTGTGTCAACCAATTCCAATATATTAACGTACCAATTTATGTGAAAAAATGATTCCTCTCTGCTGCTGTTGGTAATACCGCAGGAGACCATAGTCTTGGCTCTGAGCTTCATTTCCGCTGCCTTCCTGCATCACAGCTGACTTCAAGGCTCTTCTCAAGTTTCCACGGGGAACTACCTGCCTATTCCTGACTCTTCTTGCTACCCTCCTCATTCATCTGGTACTCCCAAGGCATGCATCTGCAACCCTCAGAGGCGCAGCTGCATCAGGGATTAACACAGGAGCAGACAGATTTTTCTCTGGATTGCTCTTAATCCCTTTCTTAACAGCTGCCAGCCCTCCTGGACCTGCTTGTTGAGTCTTTTATACTGGACAAGCAGTGAGAAGAGGTCTTCAGAGATGGACCCCAAATTTCTTTTCTGGATGGTAGCAAGCAGAGATGGGGCCGGGAGAGCCCTGTCGGGGTAGGGGTGGTCCATATTTTGCTTTTGGGGCTGTGGAGCAGATCTCTTTCTGGGAGGCGGTTGCTTGGTGTGAAGGGCCCTGATGGGATGTGAGTGGAGATGTCACTGTCTTCCGTACCTTGGTCTCATGCAGACTTGGCCGCCTAGCTCCCAGGCTGCCCATCTGTGGCATGGAGCAGGGGGTTTGCATCCCTTCCCCCTGCAAGAGTGGCTGTTCCTCCTCCTCTTCACGGGGTCACGTTTGCCACCATCTGCCCAGCCCTGAGGGGCAGAGGGGGTTGAGCCCAGGTTTAGGAGAGCCTGAGCCCAGTCCTGGCCAACGGCTGGTGCCACAAGAGCCTCAGCCTCTGGTGCAAATAGGGAGGCACCCAGACCTGGGACATGCTGGCCTGGAAATTCAAGGTCATGCAAGGGGAATGACAGCCGCACAAACCTGTGGATAGCCACAGAAACATCTCTGTGGTGGTGTGTTCAGGCTGGAGTATGCCAGCACCGTGGTCCTGAGCTCAGCCCGGCCAGCATCAGGCGCTGGCTGCTGCGGCCTCAGTGAGGCAAGGCTCCTGTGAGCTCTCGTTTCTCATCGTGTCCCACTTACAGGAGGCACCGCCAGCGAGGAGATGGTGCAGATCTGCCCACGCAGTGCAGGCAGCCATGACCGCTCATGGGGACAACATGGCTGTGGCCACATCCCCAAGGAGGAGCAGGCGCCTGTGCTGCAGTGGCCACCTCAGGTGGGCAAAACCTGGGAAGGAGCATGACACGAGTGCCAGGCACGGACAAATTCAGTGGGAAAAAGAAAACAAGGGAAGTGAGGGCTTTCTCCACGAGGGAAGATGGAGCAGGGGATCTCCCAATGCTGTGAGAAGGTGAGTGCAGCCTTGCTTGTCTGAGGAACCCATGGATTTTGGACATCAGCAAAGCAAGGCTGGCACAATGTCACCTCTGCAGGACTCCAGGTTGTGAAGCAAAGGATCTGCCTGAATGAGTAGGTTCAACGCACAGGCAGCTGTGTGGGGAGCCAGCCCAGCACAGCCTGGCTGTCTGGCCACCCTGCTGCCCTGCCACCCTGCCTGCTGCCTCTGCCACCCTGCCACCTCTGCTACCTGCCATCCTGCCACCCCTGCTACCTGCCATCCTGCCACCCTGCCACCTCTGCCACGCCCTGCTGCCCTGCCACCCTGCCACCTCTGTCACCTCTGCCACCCTGCCGCCCTGCCACCCTGCCACCTCTGCCACCCTGCCACACTGCCACCCTGCCACCCTGCCACCTCTGTCACCTCTGCCACCCTGCCGCCCTGCCACCCTGCCGCCCTGCCACCCTGCCACCTCTGCCACCCTGCCACACTGCCACCCTGCCACCTCTGCCACGCCCTGCTGCCCTGCTACCCTGACACCTCTGCCACCCTGCCACACTGCCACCCTGCCGCCCTGCCACCCTGCTACCCTGCCACCCTGCTATCCTGCTGCCCTGCCACCTCTGCCACCCTGCCACCTCTGCCATGTCTGCCACCCTGCTGCCCTGCCGCCCTGCCGCCCTGCCACCTCTGCCACGCTGCCACCCTGCCTGCTGCCTCTGCCACCCTGACACCTCTGCCACTTCTGCCACCCTGCCACCCTGCCACTCCCTGCCTCCCTGCCACCCCTGCCACCTCTGCCACCCCTGCCACCTCTGCCACACTCCTTGTTGTCATCGTGTTGCACAGCAAGGCAGGGGCGGAGGAAGAGCAATGCTGGGTCTCAGGGCCCTGCACTCCCGTGGACAGCAAGGCTGTCCAGTGCCTCTGGCATCCCACTGTCCTTATGTCCCTGGTGCCATGTCCTTTCTTCGCTGGCTCATGTTCAGTTTTTCATTCATCAGTATCCCCAAGTCCTTCTCTGCAGGGCTGCTCTCCATCCTGCCTTGAGCGTCCCCAGGGACAGAGGCACGTGGTGAAATTTAGGGGGCCTGCTTTGATAGTGGGAGGGACAGAGATAGTCAGCATGACCAGACATTTGCAATAACCTGAAATAACTCTATAATAATCAGATGCAGGGCTAGGGTTTGCTGTGAGGCAGCAGAAAGTTCCCCGTTATTTAATGTCAATTTTGCATGCCCACAGCCTGTGTTTGGGGTGCCGCCTCCATTATGGGGCTGAGGCAGCGGAGGACCAGGCATACCTGTGGGATGTGGCACGGTGAGGGACCCTGAGGAGTGGATGGATGTCACAGGCCAAGGGGGTCCCAATCAGGAGCCTCAGCTTCCCAGCGCACTGGTGCCTTTCTCAGCCCATGCCTGGGTGAGCGCTGCGAGTGTGGCCCTAGGTCAAGCCGAACAAAGAGGTGCCACCGGGGCACCTGAGGCACCTGCAGCTCTTGGCGTGCATTTGTGCATCGCCTGCAGCTGATGTGGGCGCTGAGTTCAGCGCAGCAGTGCAGGGAGACAGGGCTTTCCTCCCCCCTGCTCCAAGGGCACAGGCTCCCCAGGTCCCAGCTGGGCAACAAAGCCTGTCCCCACCCCAGGAGGTTCACAGGCGAAATATTCTCTGGGGACCCAGTGCCAGGTGGGGAACAAAGATGAGGAGGTGTGGAGTGTGTTACTCACCCAGCAGCGTGGGGCAGCCTCTTTCCCAGACCAAGAAGGAAGGTTTTTCTAACCCACCTCTTCCCACAAAAGCGCTGGACGTGGGGCCAGCTGGGTGAGGGCTGGGCTGAACCAGTGATTAGCAGAGAAACTGGAACAAGGGAAGGGACTCGCTGGCTGGCCCTGGGAGGTGGTGCCCGAGGGTGGTGGAGTTTGGGGGTGGTGGGGCTCAGGGCTCCTCAACGTTTTCATTGAACGTGGGAGAGCACATCTGGGAGCACAGGTGGGCGGCACTGCAGCTCCACATGTGGTTGGGAAATAACAGGAAGAACTGAATGAGCCTGGAGACACCGCAATGGGTTGAGGTTCAAAGGGAGGGATTGGGGACAGGGTTTTCTGCTCCCATCTGCAAGCTCCTCAGGCAACAGCAAGTGCAGGGGAGACGCATGCGGGAGCACTCAATAATCCTGGGACTAGGATGGGCTGCCAGCATGGGCCAGCCATGAGCAGTGCATGGTGCACTCGCAAGGGTGGTCCCCACCGAGGGAGTGCAGGAGGGCAGCAGGTGCTGAGACACCCAGGGCAAGGAGCAGCAGAGAGAAAGAGGGGCTGGCTGGAGACCAGCACGGTCCCTGTGGCAGCTGGCAGTACCTACGGGATGGCAGGGGGCTGTGGACACATCCCCAGCAGGAGCACAGCCCCCCTCTGCCTCACGGGCAGCTCTCGAGCAGGGCCTGAATGAGGGACGAGGGCAAGGACTGGCTCCTCGGTCACGGGCTGGGTTGAGACTGCTCACGGGGTCATGTGCTGTCATCCATGGGAGAGGGAATCCCCTAGCCTTGCTCCTAATCTCAACCCCAACCCCAATCCCAATCCCCCTGGGAGCAGCACTGGACCCACATCCAGGTGGAGGAGCTGTGACCTGCTCCCCATCCCCAGCGCCACGTGCGGCCTGGCTGAGATCTGCGGCTCTCGCTGGAGTCAGGACCTGGACTGACCCGACCCTGGGGACTCAGCTGAGAAATCAGATGTGTTTTCTGAAGATGGTAGGCCAGCGCAGGCCAGTCACCCTGCAAGCCCAGAGCCGTCCCTTCCCCGGGCACCTCCAGGCAGGCTGAGTGCACCAACCAAAGAACTTGGGCGTCTGGGCTTCCCAAACTGCTGGTGCTGACTCTCTCCCCAATACCTCATTGCCTGGCATGGAGGAGTCTCCAAAATTGTGGGGGGGTACTGGGAAACCTCCCAGCAGACTGTCCTGCTGGGCGGATGCATCCCTCAGCCCGCCAGTGTGTTCAGCCAGAGCCAGAATGATGCTTTTGCCCCAGGTGCACCTACCCACATCACCTGCACGGTGTCATCAACACGGCGAGCGCCAGGCCAGAGCTGCCTGTTGGGAATAACTAAGGGTATGAACACTGGTCCCAGAACTGAGCAAGCCGACAGCAGATGCATGCAAGGCATTTTTGTAGGGTTTTGGTTTGGTTTTTTGCTTTCTTTTTTTGAGTCTGCAATGAGGCTGCAAATCCAGCCAGTGTTTCCATTGGTAGAGGAGAAAAATAAGGGGCGCAACAAAAAACGGTGCGACCAAGGGCAGCTCCCGCTAAGCCAGCGGCTTTGTCTGTGCATCCTGCGGGTGGGAGCTCCCCGATGCACTTGAGACTCAGCTTTAAGCCCAGAGCTTTTCCTCCTTCAGACACTGCAGGACTGGAAGGACCCCAGTGTATCCCAGGCTATAATCCCTCTCCTGGCAAGGATGCTTGCCTGGAAGGAAGATCAAACCCAAGCACAAGTCTCCATTCTTGCTGTACTTTCTAAAACCTTGTCTCTTTCCTCTTTCCCAGGGCTGCGTCTCCGTGACGCCAGCCCAGGGGTCTCCCATGGGCAGAGACCTGCTCCCTGCTGTCCCAGCACAAAAGCTCCCTGGAAATAGGCGGCTTCTGTGGAAAAGCCCCACCGGTTTCTCCTGGCTGCCTTGCCAGGAGTCCTCTCATGACAGGGCAGATGCAGGGAGGCATCCAGCAGCAGGGCAGGCCCAGCTGGCCACTCTGCTCGTGCGGCTGTAGCGCGGTGCCTGAGGAGCTGTTTCCCCAAGCTCCAAGGCTGTGGATCCCAGCGTGGGACACAGACCATCTTTCCCCCACACTGTGACCCCAGGGCAGAGGTGTGAGGCACATGGAGCTCCGGGCCCATAGTCACATCCCACTGATTCTGTGCAGCCGCTGTGGGCTCCCCTTTCCCTACGCCTGTGGGATGGGGTGTGTGGGCAGAAGGGAAGCACCTGACATGAAGGAAGGGAGTACCATGTGCAGAGCCAGGTGGGCAGCCTCGCCCATGGGGCTGATCCCCATCCTCAGCATGAGGGAGGGGATGGCGATGGGGTGGGGACAGAGCTGGCAGGACGGTGGGGAAATTATGTTCTGATGGAATGAAGCAGGCAACTGTTTGTCACTTTTCTTAAAACTAGCCAACGCTACCCAGGGCCTCCAGTCACCAATGAGAAACCACATTTTGAATGACCTCAGCTCACCCCCACGAGCACCAGCCCCGTGCCAGTGAGCAGCTGGGTGATGTTGAGCCATTGTCCCAGCTCTCGGGGTAGGAGGGTCGCTGCAGCAGCCCCATGTGCTGGGCGGCCCACGGACACCACCGAGTCCTCACACAGAGCTGCAGGAAGGATGCATGCCCCTGTGGGATAGCAAAACACCCAGGTCATCCCCGCCAAACAAGCAGGAGGCTGTTGGGAAGCAGCTGCATGGCACTCCCTGCCAGGGCTGATGCTCAGCTTCCCAAGGTGAGCAGGACCACAGGGCTACAGCCAAGTGGCAGCAGTGGGCAGCAGGGCATGGGGTGGGGGGCATGGGGCTGCCCATGGCCATGCCTCCTCTGCCTGGGGCAGGTGCAAGCACTGCAATTTGCTTTCCTCCAAAACCCACGCCACTTTCTGACCTGAAGCGGTCCCTTACTCCACAGTTACATACATTTAACCTGGTTGAAGACTTTTACCCCTTGAAGGTCCAAACAGGACCTGTTTCTCCATCCTTGGCTATTGCATTGATCTGCAGGGAGAATTCAAGTAACCCGGAGGGACGTGGTTTGTGTAGGCACCTCTCCATGAGCTCCCCTGTGCAGCGAATTTGCTCTTTTCCCATTGCTGTTACACAGAGGAACGCTCTGCTCTAAGGTTTCCCCGAGTCTCTAGAGGTGTTAGAGACAAAACTAACATTCTGGGAAGACTGAGCACTGGGAGGGTTCTCTGCATCCACCACCCTCCCTTTATGCCACAGCAGCCAGTTCAGGAGGCAGGAGCATCTCTGTTAGGGCATAAGCCACCTTCCTGTCACCATCCCACAGCTATTCAGCAGTGTGCCCCAACCCAGCAAGGTGATGCTGCTCCAGGACCCCTTTCCTGATCTCTGGGAAGGTATGCAGGAAGGTGTCAGCTCCATCCCATTTTGCATGGAGCAAAATCATTTTGCTTCCCTCTGATGCTTGCAGTCATTTTTGAGGACCAGCATCCTGTGGAGGGTTCCGGCTTGCAGAGGCATAGTCACGTCCCTCGCTGTTGCATAGTGCTGTGGCTCAGAAGCTGTTCCGTCCCAGGGTGACGGCTCCTTCAAAGCTTTGGCGTCAAACTACACTTGTTTGATCCAAGAGCTCACACTGGGAACTCAACCTGAGGGAAAGGAAGGAAGTCTCCTATTCTTTGGCAGGATTTTAATAAAAATCAGATTCCCAGAGCAGGTTGGGGCTCCCTGGTGGCCCCCCCACGAGCTGGGGCAGCAGGGGGGAAAATGACAGGAAATCACATCTGTCTCAGGAAATCCCCCGAGTTGAAAACAGCTGGAGACTGGGAGAGGGCTCAAGGGAAGGATCATGTATGCTTGCTGTCATCTTCCTCTTCCCCGGACACCCCTGGGTGTCAGGAGGGGATCCTTTGCTTGACAACCTGGAATCCCACAGAGGTGACATCTGTGCCAGACTTGCTTTGCTGATGTCCAAAATCCATGTATCCCTGGGTTCCCCTCCCACATCACTTCACAGCCCTCAGCGGGCAGGAGATCTCTGCCAGCTGCTGACGCTGCCACCTGGGTCAAACACAGCTGGGAGTTTGCTTTCCTGGAGACACTCCCTCCGCATCCGCCTCCCAGCAGCCCTCCAGCATCCGGGTTCGTCTCCTCCTGGCAAACCCAGGGCTGCCCGGGGAGCAGGGATGAGCTTTCTAGAGCCGCCATGAAATCACCAGTTACTGAGATCAGCCTGTTGAACTGATCCACAGCCAGGCCAGGGAATTAATCGGCTTTAATCAATTTACTGAATCCATTATTTTCCATATTTAGCCCTCCTTCTTCACTGTTGTTGCCCACCCTGGGACCTTTTGTATGACCCTTCATGCTGAATTCCCAGTGCACCTCCAGCTTCCCTATCTCTCTTCAGGCATTCTTGCTTAAGTGACCCAAAACTCAAAAATGGCAGTCAGACAACCCAAAATCCTGACATATATTTTTTTTTAACTTTGTGAGCTGCAGAGATTTGCACGGTCACACTTTTCAGATTTTGAACATAATTGCAAAACAGGACAAAATTTGTCTTTCTGGGAGAACTGGAGCTTCTGAGCTCACCATGGGGTGCCACCAGCTGCAATTTGAGAAAATCATGTGCTGTGGAGCTCTCAAAAAGCCCTTGAGAGCCTCATTCATTTCCTCTTCCTCCATACACTACAAAACAGCACAATTTATGAGCAGCTGGATGCTCTGAGGATGCACAGGGATTGTTCCAGCTGCAGACCAACACCCTTCAACGCACCCAGAGCTGCACATTGCCTGTTCCTGCTCCAAAACACAGACATCGGTCTTCTCCAGGCCACTTCAGGAAGGTCAGCTGGCTTAGCACAAACCTCTGAAAAATTAAAAGAGAGCTGCTTCCGCAGGAAGCCGGTCAGGGAGTGCTCCATGTGCCCGGCCTCCACAACACAGCATCTTGCTCAGCTCTGGGAGCATCCCAGGCGGTGGCGGGGCCACAGCCTCCCTCCTTCACTAACAGGCATGAAATATTTTGAAGAAACATGGTTCCACCACAGATGTTACATGTCGCAGGACAGAAGGAGTGAGCAGAAGCTGTGCCTGGGGGGGAACCAGTTAAGCCCAGGTCCCTGAGACTGAAGCGGGTTGCAGAGGTGGTGGAGTCACTGGGAGGGGACAGGAGATGGAGAACGGCTGTATCCTCATCACTCGGGCTTTCAGGGCTGCTGATGCCTCACTCAAAGCCACCACCCTGCCCTTTTAAGAGACATTTGTGCTTTGTAACAGGGACAAAAGGAAAAGAAAAACCCACCCAGGTTCCTCTGTGGGAAGCTGGCAGGGCAACTTCCAGGTGCTCCTCTGTGCCGCAGGCTGGGCAGGGCATGGGAAGGACACTTGTCCCACTGTCAGGTTCACTCCTGCTCTCAGGTTTCAGCAGGTGGCTTGGATGAAACCACTGAGTGCAGTTTTTCCAGCTTCCACTGGATTTTGCTTTTTTGTGGGGTGGAAGAGCAACCATTGCTTCAAGTGCTGCTGACGGGAGCCACAAGGAGAGACTGCCTTGCCGAGGGGAAAATCTTTCTTTGCTGGAATGATTTTTTCAGCCCAAAGTCCCCAAGCACGGCTGAAGTTAAACCCTCAGTGCAGAAAAATAGCGTTTTACGTGAGTGTGAAATTTGGCAGAGACCAGGGGTGCCAGAGGCACGCTCAGCAGCCAGCGGCCCCTTGTCTCCTTTCTGAGGAGCTGCTGGCGGGGCCCAGCTCCTAAAACACACCCTGTGCTGGGTGTTGGAGGAGCCGCCTGGGCTGATGAGTCCTCAGGAAAGCTGAAACCAGCCCAGGCATGTGGGAAGCTGCTGTCGGGGCAGAAATTATCCTGCCCAGCGTGTGTCAGCCAGATGGGAGCTTAGGAGAGGCTGATGTGGATGAGCAACCGCATCCTGCTCCCAGCACATCCCCACTGCTCCAGCCCAGTCCCTCTCCTGCTCAGGGGGATGTCATGACCTTGGGACTACGTTGGGTTTACGTGGTGAGGTTTTGGTAGCAGAGGGCTGTGGGGTGGCTTCTGTGAGAAGACATTAAGAGCCGCCCCTGCCTTGGAGCCAGCCAGCTCCAGGCTGGACCCACCACTGCCCAAAGCCAAGCCCGTCACCAAAGGTGGTTCCTCTGTGATAACCTGTTTAAAAAAGGGTAAAAAAACCACTGTGCAGCTGGGAGAGAGGAGTAGGAAGATGCGAGAGGGACACCTCTGCAGACACCAAGCTCAGTGAGGAAGGACAGGATGGAGGGGCTCCAGGCCCCAGAGCAGACATCCACCTGCAGTCTGTGGAGGACCCCATTCCTCCGCTTGCCCATGGAGGGAGCCTGCTCGGCCTCTGTGAGCTGGTTTGAGAGCCAAACTGCTGCCAGAAGCTGGCCTGCCAGCCACTACGTCCTGCCCCCACCTTGTCATGTAGCAAGGCTTGCATGTCCCTTGCTAAACTATTCAGCTTCCCCTTCCCACATGCCACGTGTGACCCTCTTTGGAAGCCAGCCCCTGAGATCGACACTTTCGGTTCTCCTGTGGTTACGTGGGTGCCCGACTGCAGCGGGGCTTCCACAAACCGGGGACAAGCACAGCTGCCAAGCCGCTGCCGCATCCCGGAAGGTGCCAGCCGGAGGTACGTGGGTCCAAGACAGAGACCCTAAGCCCCATCTCAGGCTGTGGGTGCAGCTCAGGCTCCTCTCCTCACCCTGCTGGGCCCATGCAGGGCCAGGGGGTAGCTTGAGGGGGAGAGGACGGACACCGGGTCCCACGGCTTCAGCAGTGGGTGTCTATACAAGGAGCCACATTTCTGGAGTGGATCTAGAGAAAGATGATCATTCACGCAGATGCTGAGAGGGCTGGAGCAGCTCTGCTGTGAGGCCAGGCTGGGAGAGCTGGGGCTGTTCAGCCTGGAGAAGAGGAGGCTCCGGGGAGACCTGAGAGCAGCCTCCCAGTACCTCAAGGGGGCTACAGGAAAGATGGGGAGAAACTCTTCAGCAGGGCCTGGTGTGATAGGACGAGGGGTCATGGTTTTAAAATAGAAGCAGGTAGATTCAGACTGGATATACGGAATAAATGTTTCACACTGTGGGTGGTGGAGCACTGGCCCAGGTTGCCCAGAGAGGCGGTGGATGCCCCATCCCTGGAAACATTCCAGACCAGGTTGGATGGGGCTCTGAGCAACCTGATCTGATTGAAGATGTCCCTGCTTCTTGCAGAGGGGGTGGACTGGATGGGCTTTGAAGGTCCTTTCCAACCCAAACCATTCTGCAGTTGGAATAACTGGGGTCCCCTGGGAGTCACTGGCAGTTGGTGGTGAGGAGCTCACTGGGAAGGCAGGCACTCACTCAGGCCCTGGCTGGTACATGCACACTGAGCAGATGAATCTGGAATGAGCTGTGATGTCCCCACTGTACCTTCCTGACACCCAGGGGTGTCCAGGGAAGATGAAGATGACAGCAAGCATACATGATCCTTCCCTTGAGCCCTCTCCCAGTCTCCAGCTGTTTTCAACTCGGGGGATTTCCTGAGCCAGATGTGATTTCCTGATTTCTCTATATTTACACCCTTCAATCGATCGCTCCTCCCTGGACTTGTCAAAACCCCTCCCTTTGGGCACAGGCAAACCTCCAGCACCAGCACCATTCCTCAGCAAGGAGCTCCTGCCACCTCGGCACAGGGAGCTTCAGGTTGGGCTGCATCCGGCTCCCACCCCCTTCACCTCATTCGTGAGCTGGTGGCTCCGGCCCTCTCTGGTCTTTCCAGGATGCTCCTGAGTTTCCAGACCCCCAGTTGTATCTTCTCTGGCCAGAGGGTCCCATCCTACTCACACAGGGAGGTCCCTTCCCACTGGAGTTCCTCAGGGACCCGATGGCCACCACAACACCTGCAGGCAGGGCTCGGGCTCATCCCCCCCACTGCCCCTTGCACCCCCACTGCTCCTCACGCGCCGCCCTGGCCACGTCCCGGGGGCAGCATCGACTGCACCGCGCAGCCAGCTCCCGCCCTGTGTCCCGCCACTCACCATGGGACAGAGGCAAGCCGTTGTCCTCCAGGCTGGCCCAGACCTCTCAGGTTTTCCCTCCTGCAATGTATTTTCCATTGCATTTAAAAATAAAATCCCGTCAATAAAAGCTCTGGCTAATTTTATACCCAGCCTGTTTTTCCCAGGCTCCTGTGGGTCGAGGTGCCTCCCCTGTCCTAGCGGTGCAGGTTCACCCTGCGGCACTGACAGTGCTCACGTGGCTGGGGTGCTGTCACACGCGGACGTGTGGGGTGCGTGGGTGGGTTGGTGTGGAGGACACCAGGAGTTTGTTGTCTACGGAGGGGCTCCTTCCTCTTTGCCTCACTGGGAAACCAGGAACTGAGTGGGGAAAGCAAGGGGCTTGGTGTGTGGGGCTGGGAACACAGTTTGGTGTGGTGTGAGCATGGACATGGGGTGAGCGTGGACACGGTGAGAGTGCGGTCATGGTGTAAGCATGGACACAGTGTGAGCATGGACACGGTGTGAGCATGGTCATGGTGTGCATGGCTCCAGGACAGCCTGGCACAGCATCAGCGCGTACACTCACGGTGGGCCAGCGTGCCCGTCCCTGCGCCCATGCCTGCACTCATAGCAGAGGGTTTCTCCAGCTGTACCTGAATCCCTGTGCAGCTGCTCGGAGCAGTGCCGTGAACACTGGTGCCTATGCTGGTGCCTTTCCCTGGCAGCCCCGTCTGCCTCTTGTTTGGGGGTGTTCGTTGGCATGCTCATGAGCTGTGCAGGAGCACTGCAGTGGCTCTTGAGCTGCAGGAACGGTCCGCAGTGCCAGGCACGTGGTCGGGCTGGGGTGGCTGTTGCAGCCCGACACCAGCACACAGCGGAGACAGGGAAAGCCACCTCCGGGCTCTGCAGCTGGGCTGGCAGCTGGAGAGATGGCAAAAGCCGCCCTGGTCCCACAGGCATCACCCGTGCATGTGGGTGCCTCCGACCAGCATGTTCCTGAGGCGGCAGCAGCGGAGCTGGGTGCCAGCCTCATTTGCCGGGGGCAGGAGGGGCCCGGGGGGGTTGGAGACCTGGCCAGGGGACTTGGGAGAACAGATCCCATCCAGCAGACCCGCATCCCCAGAGTTTGCCACACAAACACCTTTGAGCTGGGAGGGCCACCAATCCCACTGGGAGGCAGGATGAGGAGAAGCAGCTCACAGCCCCGGGAAAATGGTGGAAATCCCTGGCAAAGCCACGGGGAGCAGAGACCGGCCCCGGGGCAGCACGGGTGGGTGGGCTTTGAGCTCCCACTGTCCCCAGGATGTGGTGCAGCCCCCCAGACCCCATCAGCACAGCCGTCCCGTGGGACACAAAGAGTTTCTGTCCGGGGACCGGGGCGTTTCTGTCACTGTCAGATCTGGCCGGGTGACTGCTCCCAATCTCGCAGCCCTAACGGCCCCAACGGCTTTGCCTTTCTTACCCAAATACAGTTTTGCAATATTTAGGTCTACACAGCTCCTTTGGTTTCGTAAGACCAGTCTCTCACTAAAGGCGGGTGTTGCGGGGGAAAGCTGAGCAATTGGAGTGATGAAGGCCAAGGACCCTGGAGAGGAATAAACGCCCTCTCCTAAAAGTATTATTTACAAAAGCTGCTTTCAGGGTTTTTTTTTCTGTTTTTCCCCCTAACTTCACTATTTTAGAAGGGCCAGAGAGATTTACGACTTTCTGAGAGTTGGCAGTGGTGCAACAACCTACTCATCAGAGCAAAATGTGAAAAAATGGCTGGGCCAGAAAAATCCCCTTAAGGATTTTCGACAAGGAATCAAAATGAGAGCTGACGCTTCCAGGTGTCCAGGGCGGTGCAGAGCACGGAACGCTGCAGGAATGGAGCTGTCTGTGCAGATCCCACCAGGAATCCCACCAGGATCAGCTGAGCATACCGGCTGCCCTGGCTGCAGGGGTACCAGGGGATGCTGTCGGGGTGCTGGGCTCCCCGCGGTACAAGAACTGCAGCCCAGCACGGGAGCAGTGGCCGCTGGCACTGGCCAGCCACGTGGCCACCGGTGCAAAGGCATTTGTATCTGTGCAGGGGCATCAGCACTGGGATGCCTCTCAAAAGCCCAAATTATTCCCTTCCTAGGCCATCAGTATTAAATATTTAACAATGAAGTTGTTAGATTGTTTGGTTATTATCTGGGGCTCTCTCCAGGCTGGCTGGGGCACATCCCTTGCAGGGGATGGTGCACTGAACCCAGACCCTGGCACGGCTCATGGCCTGGTACAGAGGGATGTCCGATCTGCCCATGGGACCAGGTCTCACATAACAAGTATTTCAGCCTGAGGACTAATAGAGGTTTTGGAAGATTTTTCGGATCTGTCGAAGATTTTTGAAGCATCCCAAACAAGTGGGTGCTTTCTGCATGGCAGAGCTCATGTCATGAGTACCAGAATGGGACCATTTCTCCATGTGCTACTTAGAAGTGACTTTTCTACTTCAACTGGCCCTAAATACAGCAGGAGGAAAAAGGAAGGTGTGTTTAGAAAGCCTGAACTGAATTCAAAACAATACCAAAAAAATTGATTTTGGGATAAATAAAACCTTGGGGACTGAGGCCATGTCTTCTGGGTTTCTTTGTTTAGTCAATAGGACAAAAAAGTCTGTTTCTTTCCCATTTTCACCAGTACTGCACAGGTGCACCCGCGGCACCTGCCATGCTCAGCCCTTCTCGGCCGAGCCCAGCACTGCTATGGCACAGTGCATCCACAGCATCCCTTCACCCCCGCCCCAGCTCCACACAGGATCACAGGATGGTTTGGGTGGGAAGGGACCTTTGAGGAGCATCCAGTCCAACCCCCCTGCAAGGAGCAGGGACATCTTCAGCTTGGTCAGAGCCTATCATCACATTGCTCCTGCAGACCCCAAGCAGTAAATACAGATAAATATTTTGCCATGCATGTGTCTGCAACAGTGTGAGGGGGAAAGTCAGCCCGGGGAGCTGGTTCCCACTCTCACGCGGCCGAGTTTCTGTTTCCCTTGTTGCCCTCATTGCAGACCTGCCCAGGTTGCCCTGGTTCAGGTGTCTGCCAGGACCACAGCAGTGTGGCAGGGATGAGCCCTGAGCTGAGACAAGTCCAGCTGGCAGCCTGTTACAAGTGGTGTCCCCCAGGGGTCGGTACTTGGGCCCATCTTGTTCAATATCTTTATTGATGACCTAGACGAGGGGATTGAGTGTACCCTCAGTAAGTTTGCAGATGACACCAAGTTGGGTGGCGGTGTTGATCTGCCTGAGGGTAGGGAGGCCCTTCAGAGGGATCTGGATAGGCTGGATCACTGGGCTGAGCTGAATGGCATGAGGTTCAACAAGGCCAAGTGTCGGGTCCTGCACTTTGGCCACAATAACCCCATGCAGCGCTATAGGCTCGGAGCTGAGTGGCTGGAGGACTGTGAAGAGGAAAGGGACCTGGGGGTGTTGGTTGATGCTCAGCTGAACATGAGCCGACAGTGTGCCCAGGTGGCCAAGAGGGCCAACGGCATCCTGGCCTGCATTAGAAATAGTGTGGCCAGCAGGAGCAGGGAGGTAATCATCCCCCTGTATTCGGCACTGGTGAGGCCGCACCTTGAGTATTGTGTTCAGTTTTGGGCCCCTCACTACAAGAAAGACATTGAAGCCCTGGAACGTGTCCAGAGAAGGGCAACAAAGCTGGTGAGGGGTCTGGAGCACAAGTCTTATGAGGAGCGGCTGAGAGAGTTGGGATTGTTTAGTCTGGAGAAGAGGAGGCTCAGGGGAGACCTCATTGCACTCTATAGCTTCCTGAAGGCAGGTTGTGATGAACAGGGGTTTGGCCTCTTCTTCCAGGCAACAAGCAGGACCCGAGGAAATGGCCACAAGTTGTACCAGAGGAGGTTTAGATTGGACTTGAGGAAAAACTTTTTCTCTCAAAGAGTGGTAAGGCACTGGAACGGCCTGCCCAGGGAGGTGGTGGAGTCTCCGTCCCTGGCAGTGTTCAAGAGGCGGCTTGATGAGAAGCTACAGGATATGGTTTAGTAGCTGTGGCAGCAATGGTAGTGGGAAGACGGTTGGACTAGATGATCTTATAGGTCCCATCCAACCATGTGATTCTATGATTCTATGATTCTATGAGACAGAGTGAACTTGTGTCACTTGTGACACCCTCCTCACAGGCAGGGTGATGTGCAGCGTCTGCACGGCATTTGGCAGGGCCTGACCGGCACCAGTCCCTCTGCGGCAGCTCCGTCCTCACCAGCAAGGAGCTGGCTGGATGCTGTACCTGAGGACACGGTTCCAGGGAGCTTGGGCTGGGATGTCCTGCTTGCACTGGGCTGTTGCGACTATGCCTGAGCTCTGCCCTGCGGGACCCCACCTGTGGGACACACAGACGTGACCGTGGCCATGACCCTTGCCTGGGGGCGGCTGCAGGATGCCCTGCCTGCCCTCAGGTTCTTGATGGGAAGATTTTGTCATGGTTTCTTTTTTTTTCTCCCCAGGGAAAAGGGCTGCAGGACATCTCTACAGCCACCATGTCCCTACGTGGTGTCTTCTTGGGGTTGTAGACACCCCCAGAGTTCCTTCACAGGCAGGAGATTGGTTTTTGGCAGCCAAAAGAAACCAAACCTGCTTGCCTGGACCCGGCTGAGGACGAGGTGTCCCTGGCTGCCTGGGGCAGGGGACAGGAGACTTGTCGCGTCCCTCCGACCCTTGCAGGGAGGTCTTGGGGGAAAATGGGGGGTATGCGCTCAGGAGGGGCTCCGGGCAGCAGGACTCGCTGCTCCTGGATCTGGCCACAGGGCAAGTCAGAGCTACATATCCTCCCTGCCCTGTCTCCACGGGGCCAAGCTGCAGCGGGACACGGGAATGAACGAAGGAAGAACATTCGGTTGTTGAAACTGAGCAGGCACAGAGCATCCCAGGCTTCCTGCTGCTATTCCATGTGCTCAGCCCTTATCTACAGCTGGGGAAACTGAGGCAGAGCAGTAAAACAGTGTCATCGCATGGGTGGGTTTTGATCACTCCCTGGGACATGGCTGCAACCTGGGCTCCAGTGCAGGCTCTCTGCCCACACAGCCATTTCTCCCCTTCCGTCACCCATCCCTGCCCAGGACAGGGCCCCGCTTGGCGTGATCCCAGCTCTGAGAAAGGGCAGCCCAAGCTGCCCCAAGGAGGCTGAGGGGTCACCTCCACCATATCTGCACCTACTCACTGGGGTCCCACGAGGGGACACTTTGGGTCTAAGGGCACCCGCACAGCGAGTGTGGCCCCCCCAGGGTGCTGGCCAGGATCCCAGCCCCTGCTCTGGTCCTCGACAGCTGCTTCTCCCAGAGTGAGGAGACTGGGCCGATATGTAATGTGAGGAGTAAAGTCATGGTCTCCATGGCATGCAGCTGCGGAGCAAAGCAGGAATTTCAGGCGCCCCACCCCTCCCCACCACACTGGGTCTCCCTGGGAGGGAGCATCTGGGTTCCATCAGCTGTACCTTGGAAGGGGCTCCATTGGCTGCACAGGCAGCACTGAGCACCCACTCCAGGCCAGGGTCACGGCTGCAGGGAGACACCGGACCTGTCACGGACCTGGATGGAGATGTTGGGGGCACCTGGCACGGCCGTGTCCCCCTGGGAACGAGCCAGGGTGGTGTGTCAGGGGCTCTGCTGGACCCCGCAGAGTGCATCTGGGAGTGGATCTTCGCTCCACTGTTTCTCAAGTGCCAGCAGAAAATGAAACTCTCCCATGGCCACAGCCAAGAAGGGGAGCGCTGAGCATGTAATGCTGCCAAGGCAGGAGGCAGTTTTATCTCTGCCAAAAGGAGAAAAGCACTGGCGAGCTGGAGCCTGGGGTACAGGCAGGGCTGCAGCAGCAAGGCACAGGGACTGTCTGAGACAGGAGAACACCCGCAACGAGGGACCAAGAGGATGAGTGAGAGGTACCGGGCCCCAGTTCGCAGGTCTGAGATGCGCCAGGCACCCTCTTAGCCCTGCACGGCCCAGCTCCCCAACCCAGTGAGGACCAGCCCCAGCATCTGTGACCTTGTACAGGTCATCACATCCTCAGCTCATCTCCCTGGGATCTGCACCAGCAAGAGCAGGACAGCACGTGCAGCATGCGTGGGCTGACAGCATGCTGCAAACTGCCCAGGGCAGCAAGGACCCACGATGGGCAGAGCAGTTTCTGACTGGGTGGCAGGGAAGAAAAGCAAAAAGCATCCTGCTGGCATTTGGGATAATTGCTCTGCTGGGAGAGCAGCCTTTCTCTAAGGGAGGTAGCTGGGCACGCAGCCCAGCCTCCAAGGGCGTGAGAAGGGCATGGAGCTGGGCAGAAGGAGAGAAACTACAAATAGACCTGGGTGACTGGATCTTTCCCAAACTGCATGGCTGAGGACACAGAGGTCGAGATCCTACATCCCCCAGGGCAACTCGGTGGCCAGGAACATCTCTGGATTGAGCCCAGGCGAGGGCCAAGCACACCTCACTCCCGACAGCAGTACCCATCACCAGGCTCTGGCAGCAGGGACCCCAGGTGTGGTCTCACCCTGGCACCTGGGACAAACACCTGGTGACGCGAGTGCTGACTGCATGGTGCTGCACCTGGGTTTGACACCCTCAGGCGTGGAGGGGCTGAGGTGATGTGGGGCAGCAGAACTGTCCTGGCTGGGGACAGCAGAGACCTGCTCCAGCTCTTCCCAGTGCGGACCGCAGCTTTACACAGCAGTTTCCAGCTGTGATGAGAGCCCCAGAGGCATGTTCACAGATCTGTGCAAACTCAGCTCTAGCGGGAACAGAGCTCAAAAGGAAGGGAAGATGCTCACCCACGTCACCCAATGCATCGCTTACAGACCTGGCCACAAGCCCAGGTCACATGGCTCCCAGACCACCGCCGCAGCCCCCACAGCTAAGGGTGCCGACGTGAACACAGCCCAGACACACACGTGAGGGTCAGGCACAGGCCAGACCCATCAGGGACCCAGAAGCAGCATGGCCAGGCCTGGGCAACAGCTCGAGGTCAGCCCTGCAGCTCTGAGGGGGACCCTGGCCCCCCAGGCCCACCACGCTTCCGGAACTCCCCTGCCACCCTGGCAGCGGCCCCACAGGAAGTGGGCCCAGGGCCAGCACTGCTGGGCCATAGCTGGGATGTTCCCTTGGGCCAGGGCAGCCACAGGGCGGGGGCAGAGCTCCCTGGCTCTGCACAGAGCAGTGCTCAGCAGGGGCAATGATCCTCTCCTTGCTTTGAAAGCCCTCACGGGCTCTGCATCCAAGCAAAGGTTTGAAATGGGAACTGAGGGCAATCACTGCCTCCCTCCTCACCCTGTCTGGGACTCGCAAAGATCCCTCTCCCAGCTGTGGGGACTTGGCTCGAGTCCCACTCCACTCCCAGGAGGAGAGGCTCAGCCCCAGAGGTCTCTGCTCGCCCCACAGGGAGGGGGCTTGAAAAAAAAAAAGAGGTGGTGAACTAAACCAGCACCACCTGAGGAGTACCAGCCCCCAGGACAGCTTCTAGAGGAGCAGCCAGATGAAGCTACAAGCACTGGAAGGGGTGCAGGCAGCTTCACAACCCCACCTCACAGCGGTGAGGACAGACCAGAGGATCTCCAGCCCCAGAGCACAGGGAAAGCTCAGAGGGAAAGTGCATGGGAACATGACCTGGAGCAGGGACCTCCCCCAGGCTCCTCATGCACAGACCATGAGCCTCAGCTCACCGCACATCTCGCGGGACAGAACAGTCAGGAACTTCAAGGCTCACAGCAGCAGATGGGCTGATTTAGGCAGAGACAGGCAGATAAAGTAAATAGTTCACCCCACTTTATTATCCCTACAGACAAGAAAGTGACCCTTTTCACAAAGAGGATCACTTCTAATCAAACCTAAGGCAAAACAGGCACTGGACACCAGAGGTGGCATCACGAAAGAGATGGCAGGCACCGATGCCCAGGGGACAACTAGTACCCTACTCCTGCAGTCAGGGGACACAACCAGCCAAGGCCTTGCCTCTTCTCCTCCTCCCTCTCCCTGGCTCTCTGCTCATCTCCACTCTGGCACAGGGCAGCACGCACAAGGGTAGAGCAGGGATTTGTGCCTTGCCTCTTCAGGTCAAGATCAGCCTCAGAGAGAGCAGCTAGATGGGACAGAAAGCACCGGACAGATAAAAACAGGAGCAAGAAAGGAATCGGTCTGCATGGTGCCCAGCCCACTGCAGGGCAGGTCCAGCACCTTCTGCCCAGCTCAGTGCATTGTGCCACAGCTTTGTGCCAGAAGAGTCAGAGCATGAAATAACACTGGAGAGAAAGGTCCTGGTCTTGGAACTACGGAGGGCCAGGCCTGTGCTACACGAGGATTCACAAGGATTTCCTATGAAAGTACCATAAATACCAAGTACCGAGCTACAGTGGAAGATATCGTTCAGCTCAAGCTCAAGCATCACCACTGAGCTGGGTGGGCAGGAGGAAGTATCCTGAAACACACAAGTCTAATCAGACCCACGCTTAGATCCCCAGCACCACCTCAAGGGACCTGGGGCACAGTCCACAGTTGGGATGTCACCCTAGGGAGCCAGTGTACAACACCAGGACAGGTAAAGCTGCCATTTCTTCACATGGAGTTGTGCAAAGGAAAGAGCCCACCAGCCTCTGATCCATCACCGATGCTCAGTTAAACACAAAACCTTGTCCTAAAGTCTCCCCGTGAAGTTAGGGCTGTGATAGCATCTTTATGATGCAGGACATCACCTCTCCTTTTAAAGTCATCAAGAAAAAAATGTCTCACACTCATAAGGAAAGATTTGCCAGGCCAAGCCAAATGAAGGAATGTAGAGGTGTCACCTCAATCTGCAAACAGCCTGAAACAGCAGCTCAGAGGTACAGGCTACCTCGTTTGGGTCTATGGCTCATTAACTACAGGAGCCTGCAGATGTGTAAACAGCCACTATGGCATTGCTACCGTAAACTGGAAAGAAGGATTGCCCCAGGAGGAGCACCAGCTTGGGCACTGCTCTGGCCCAGTACACTGTCACTGTCAGGGAGAACTCAGGCAGCAGAGAGGCTCCAGGCGTGTCCCATGGGATTTTCAATCTTGTCTTGACAGCAGGACAAGCAGGGCACAGGCCGCCCTTCAACGGCCAGGCTTGCCTGGAGATGCCAGCTGGAGTGTTGAAGATGCATCACCTTTATATGAGAGCACTCAAAATTCAGCCCAAGTCAGGCCAAGGGCATAGCAGCTCCTCCCCATGCACACAGCACGGGCAGTGGCCACTTTCCCCAGCACGCTGGGGACCACGGGGCTGGAGGCATAGTCCCTGCAGTCCGTTTAGAGACAGAAAAGGAGCAGCTTGAGAGCAGCAGGGCTGGAAAGCCCAGCAGCAGAGCAGTGCGGGGATGCTCCCCAGGCAGGTTAGGGAAGCGCCTTCCTGGCTTCCTCTTGCAGAGATGCCACCGGCAGCTCCAGACCTCGAGACCTCAAGATACAACACCTGGAGCAACAGGTGCAATGGGTTTTGGGCAAGAGTCCCACAAAACCCCCGAGGAAGCTGGAGGACGGGGAGCAAGGAGATGGGCACTAGATGAAGGTGGAGTCCAGCTGGCTTGTTTCGTGGTTATTGCGGGCACGAGCCTCAAAGAGCTGCTTGATCAGGGCAGATTTCTCCTGCTCCAGCTGGGTGATGCGTTCGCTCTTGTCAGTCACCTCCTGCATGGGACAGAGGGAGGAAAATGCTGCTCAGAGGAGGAAAATGCTGGTGTGTGCTGCGTTGCTGGTGCTGAGATGTGAACCTCAGCGGTGAGCCCAGCCCTGGCAGGGGCATCTCAGGTGCCCCTTCCCCAGCAGCTCTGCTCACAGAGCCCAGTTGCAGTATCTGCACCTTCTCGTGACCTGCTGTTGTCACAGTCTTCTCCCTCCGCAGGGATGCCCCATCCCTCCCCATGGACACTCACCCAGCAAACAGCTGGACACACTTGAGTGACAGGAGGTCTCAGCCCACACACCCTTCTCTGGGATCACCCAGTTTGGCCAAGCTGAAGGAACACTTTCCACTGCCTCATATTCCTTCCCCTACCCCACCCCACCCCTGCTCCTCTCTCAGCCCCTCCAAGGGGATCTCCTCCTCCCGTAACCTACGCACCTTGGTGAGAAGCCGGTTTTGCTCCTTCAACATGTTGATGGCTTGCTGGGAGCCTGCTGAGGCTGGGGACGCCATGGGGACCAGCCTGCTCAGAGCTGAGGAGGGGTTCACTGCCTGCAGAGACGAAGGGAAGGGATTAGACATTGAGCCTCCTTGTCAGTGGCCCTCCCCAGCCTTTCCCAAGGCAGGAAGCTGTTTCTGTGGCACACAGGGAACTGACAGAAGCCCAGCACAGGATTAAGACCCCAGGAGAGGCCAACACAGTCTCCAGCAAGGCAGGCAGAGGTGGGAAGCATTCCTGCTGGTGTGCCCAGCTGCTGCCAGGAGCCTGGCAGGACAGTCAGCTCTGAGGAGACTGACTGAGCACCTCAGCAGGATGGTTTCCTTATTCACTTGACAATTGCTGCACCTTTTTGGGGATCTCCTTCAGTCCTCCAAATGCTTGAGCATCTCCCAGCCCACCTCAAGACCACCTGTGCTGTCCTCTTGGCTGTCCCCCATCCGCTGTCTTGCCCACGGAGCCAAGTCACCTCCCCAGAGCCCAGGGAAACTCTGGCAGCTTCGATGTCAGCCAAGCCACCAGCATGAGGGGGGGGACGGGATGGGTCCCAAGCTCATGCAGACAACTACATGCTGCTAATCTGCTGCTCTCACCTTGCCAGCAGTGGAAAGGAGGTCACTCAGGCAGCGGTTCACCTCCTGCAGCTTGGGGACCATGTGCCCCAGGTGGCTCTGGCTGCCCTCAGGGAGGAATTCCTGGGAGATGGGGAGGAATAAGAGACTGGGGGTTACCACTGCGCCAGCTGGGTCCAGCCAAGTCCCAGCTTGGTTCTCCAAGCCCACAGGGCAGCAACAGACCCTCCCAAGCAGACAGGCACCCCAAGAACAAGCCCCAGACTCACTGCACTGGTTTTGTTCTTCCCCAGAAGCCTCTGGCGTTCCTGCATGAACTGGATGTGCTGGTGGTACCACTCCCGGGTGCGTTCTATCAGCTCCAGACCCTGCAGCAGGAAATCCTTCTCCTGTTCCAGCTCCTTCATGTGCTTCAGCTGCAGGACAGAGTACACAGAGATGTCACCTCCTCCCCACCAAGGCCTTGTCAAGCCCCAGGAGCTGGTTTCTTCATGAGGCACAGAGGCACATGGATATGGGCAGGGGTCTCAGCCCCTCTCCCCATGAAAAGTCACTGAGGAGCAGGATGATGGCTGCTGCCTGGTGCTGCTTTGGAGGAAGAGTTCTCTGGTTTGGGAGAACAACTGAAGCAGGCTAAGGACAGTCAGGCCACCTCCACAATCCTGCTCCTCACTGCAGAAACAGATTTCTCCATCTTGTATTTATCCAGGGACGCAGCAGGTACAGGGCCCGCTCTACAAATCCCATGCCCCTCACACAGCTTTTGGTGACTGGCAAGCAGCTGAGCTAAGTGTGCAGACTGGAAGCCAGGGGCAAACCTGCTGCCCTGTTTTCCCAGCGCTCTGCTTCCTCCTATTCTTTACCTCCAAGGCATCTTGGAGCTGAGATGCATACCTTTCTGCTGAGTGTCTCTGCCAGTCTTTCAGGTTCAAGCACCTTGAAAGCAGGGAAGTTTATGCGCCTAGAAGACTCCTACAAGGGTGCCCAGGGCACCTGTCCCCAGATCAGCACCCTGGGACGAGCAGAGCAGGACCCCGCATTGGGTTGTGGCACAGCCAGGGCGGTTGGCTCGGCCCCTCCATCAACAGTGGGGCTGGAGCAGTGGCCTGCGCCCCAGGGGACACAGGGTCCCCTGCTACCTTCTTCTGCTGGCCCTCAGCACTGCGCTGCCACTGGCAATCACAGAGGTGGTGAGAGAAGAGGGGACATCCCTGGGGAACAGAGTGACCGGTGCATCAGCCCTCACCCAGCGACCCCAGGGCTCCCGCTCTGCTTCTCCTGAGCTGTGCCCGCCTGCTCCCCCAGCTCCTGCCCCCGGCTCCATGCCAAGAGCATGGGGAGCTGCCAGCCTGTGGCCTTTCTGCCACAATACAGCCTGGCGTCCACCACCCAGAGCACAGACTGGGCTCCAGGAGAGTCTCCTTCAGGCACCAAGGCAACTTTGATCACCCAGAAGCAACCTCTCCTGCTGCTTTGGAGAGCATCTGGAGGGGAGTGACTCAGCTCAGAAGTGACCCTGAACAGATACCCACCCCTGGGGACAAGTGAGACCATACCAAGATCTTCTTCTTGGCCACCAGCACTTCCCTGTTCCCATGCCAGCTGCCCTTTATGCCAGGGCTGCTCTTGCTCCCGCTGCTCCTGGAAATGCTGTTTACAACACGACAGCCGCCCCCACCACACGCCTGGATGGACAGACAGACCAAAGAGGACGTACCCACAGGAAAAAGCGCAGAGCCTTGGTGCTACGCAGGCTGTTGCTGAGGGGTATGAAGAAGGTTCTGTATGTGGCAAGGACCACCACCCAGCTTGGGCTGCAGCCTGCGACTGCCTGGCCTGCCCTGGTCCCACGAGGCTTGCTGGCCAGCACGGTGACCGAAGGAAGAGGCAGCATCCCACAGAGCAGCGGGACATCACCAGCTCTGAGAGGCGTGGGGACAGATGGCGTCTCGCTAAGGACGGGACGCTCTAGGGGCAGAAACAGCTTCTGGAGCAGGAGGAAGACAGAGTGCTGGACCCGGCTGGTGCCACCCGGGGTAGGAGGGGAGGGGACAGTGCCGTACACTGGGCTGCCTACACATGAAAGCGCTCAGCCTCTCACAGAAGGTCTCATCCCAGCTACTCCCTGTGGCCATGGGGAAATCAGGCCGATCGATGATGGACTGGCTGGAAAACACCAGCTGAGCTGACACCAGCTGTACTCGTGCAAAGGGTCCTGGGGCTGCAGCACAGCCCCCCACACCTCCACTTCACTGCTCAGGATGAACTGGTCCTGTTGTATTCTGGGATGCAGGATGGACACTGGCGCTCCCATCCTCCCATGGGCTTTAGGCAAATCAGCCTTATCACAGCCAAGTGCCTTGTCTCTGCGGGGACCCAACAACCTCCCAGCATCAGGGGAGAGGTGACAGCACCGCCCTGCAGAGGAATTCAGTCCTTGCTGGACTCAAACCTGCTCCAACTGTCTTGGTATGCTCAGAGGTGGGATTAGTACCCAAAGCTCCTGCTGGGGTGCCAAGGAAGGCTTCTCACTGTAGGACAGGGACAGATGCCCCTTTTCCAGGGAGGAGCATGCTAAAGCCAGCGCAGCACTCAGGTACATGGGGAGAGGGGAAGAAAGGCAGAGGACCTCCCTTCCACTGCCCTCCCCACAACAACTTGGGGAAACAGAGGCAAGGGCAACACAAGCCCAGAGCAAAAGTGCTTGCGGCAGAGCTGGGAACAAACCCCAGCTCTCAGCAGACACGCTGGCCACCAGCCCCTCCTCACCAGTACTAGGCAGGACCTTAAGCTCACAGCAGCGATGGGCTCCAGCCTGGAGCTGCACGCACAGGGAAGAGCCTTGCCAGGGAAGGAGTGACCTTCCCCTTTCTAAAGCAGCAACTCCCAACCACAAAAACTGAGAACCAGACGCTCCCAGAAGCACACATCTACATTTATTACTCCTTGCCAGCACCTCTCTGCAGAGACCCCCTCAGCCCAAGAGCACCCCAACCCCTTGCATGACTAAAAGCCCAGCAAACCAGCTGCGCACAAACCCCCTCATCCCCAGGCCAGGCATTGGGGCACATTATGTCTCCCAAGGCCAGTGCCGGGCTGCAATCAATCCTGTCTGCACTGCCAGTCAGCCCCACTGGGCTCTGAGAGCAGGGTGACACCAGAGTGTGAGGAGTGGAAGTGTAGAGGTGACAGAGACAGCCTTGTCAGCAGCGCTGACACTGGTGAGAGGAGCTCCAGACAACCACTCATGCTGCAAGCTGGGTCCTGGCTCTCTTCTCAGGAAAATTTAGCTTGAGCTTGTGAGCAGCTTCTCCATCCCACTTGTGAGCAGTGCCAATCCCTTCATGTAGGCAATTTGATCCAAGCCTCTCCACCTGGGGACAGAGACAGGGCAGCAGACCCCTCCATCCTGGGCTGCCCGGCTAAACTCAATGCTGATTTCTCACTATTACTGGCAAAAAGTCTCTCAGGAGCCAGGAGGATCAGCATGCTTGAGCCCTGATCTACAGAGACCATCTGGCAGGGGACACAGCCTGACACCACCGCTCGCCAGCGCAGAGTGTACCTGACTTTCGCTGGAGTGCTTGAAAGGCCCAGAGACTCATCTGCTGCTATACCTACACGTTTGCCTTTCCCTGCCTAGGTTTTTGCCTATGGGGAAGGCACCCGTGCAGTCGACCGCTGGCTCTGTGGGCTGACCACATTCTGGGGGAAGGCAGGGGAATGCACGCCTCCTGAAGTGCCTTCTGTCCCGAATCGTGCCAGGCAGGGAGAAGAAATGGTAGGACCTCCATGTACATCAACAGAGCTTTGTATCCAAAATACCAGGATCTGCCCGACACCCCACGGCCCACATGTGCAGGGTGGGCAGGGGAGAGCCACAGCGCAAACAGAGCTGTTGTCAGTGGCGAGACCCCTGCAATCCACCTTCCCCCAGGGACTTGGGGCACCTTGCTGGAGCCCATGGCAGGACCCCCTTACCATGCTGAAGTCCACACCGTTGGTGATGGTGTGCCTCCGGTGCTCTGCATGTCCCCTCTGATGCCTCCGAGCGTCCCCAGCCCCTGGATGGCCTTCATCTCCCTGTGAGTGTCCAGCAGCCTTAGCATCGCCACCTGTAACAGAGGAAAGCATCAGGCCACCAGCTGCTTGTGACAAAAACCTCCCCACAGCCACTTCTATGGGACTATCTGCAGGGTGGTCTTGCAAACAGACATGGTAGGGAGCAGCTGAGCAAAGCACTGGCCCGAGTGCCTGCTTGTATATTTATAGGGGCAGGGCAGGCTTCAGCAACAATTTGCTGTGCCAGGCTGGTAACAGACCTCAGCGGTCATCTTCTGCAAAAAGCAGGCAGCTTTTCAGGCAACGCTGTTTCAGTTCCAGCACAGGTAATTAAACCATCAGCGATACTGCCTACCCTCGTCCCATCCTCACGAGTCCTGGCTCCTACTTAGAGATGGGCTTGGCCATGCAGACGTCTCCCCACAGACCTCATGCCTGTGGTCTGACTATAGAGTAAATCAGGCTGCAGGGTTTCCAAAATTTTATTGAAATCCCAACATACTATTTTGCAAAAGATAGATCTACTGCAAACAAATGATGCAGGTGCAAATCCACACATAACCTATTTTTGCAGATTAAGCTCATACCAGCAGGTTTTAGGCTGGATCAGACACCTCCTACCTGTGCTGCCTGTACGCCAAAGCAGGTACTGGCTGGGTACCTGCAGAACAGTCAGTACAAGCCTCAGACCACCCACCCTGGTGAACTCGCCAGAAATGCAGTCCTGCAGCCACAGCCGAGCCAGTTCAGATCCCCAGTTCTGGCCGAGCTGGCAGAGCACCACCCTGCTGTCCCGAGTCACAGCGCCAGGGCAGCCAAGGGTGCAGCCAGCACCCTCCCCAGACGTGCCCAGGCAGCAAGTCTGCTGCATCTCCCCTCTTGCCTCGGTCCCCTGCCGAGTCCCCAGCAGACCCGGCATACTGCTCACCCCCTTGCTCTTGCAGCTCACCCTGCTCTCTGCACACAGCTTTCCTCAAGAGTTTCTTTCCCAACTTGGCTTTCAAACAAGAGCAGCAGGGAGGTAGGCAAGCGAAGGCAGGCAGTGAGGCAGCTGGGGAAAACATCTCCTCAGGACCGGCTCCCCATATATCTCCCAGGCACACCCACCCATCACCACATCCTTCTCCCAGGGGTCAGGCATGCACCGGCTCCCTGGTGCCAGAGTTGCCTGGCACAGGTCTATTGCGTTCCCTGCGGGGCAAGAAGGACTGCAAGTGCCAAGACAGGGCACACAGCATTGCCTGGGCTGGCATTGCCCACTGCTCCACAGATCTCCTCAGTCAAACACATGGACACGACGCAAGAGAAGGCAGCGACGGCCGCAGGAGCCACCCTTCACCTTGAGGCAAAGAGGTCTGGGAGAGCTGCACCACACCGGTGCTGTCTGTGCTGCCACGGTTGTGCCAGTTCAGCAATGGGAGCTGGACTCAGATTCAGCAGCAGGCAACGCTACACAAGCACTGCGCTCAGCCTGTCACTTTATGTCGCCGGGGAAACAAGCCACTGTGGTATGGGAAAAATCCTCCTTCTGGTCCATCCTGGCATCCTGCTTCTCCTACCAGCAAGTGCTCTGGCATCGACAGGTCTCCAGCATGTCAATAAACACAAAGTCTTGGATACCACCCACTCATCTGCTTTGCCAGCTGTCTTTGGTTTCACGCACCCATACCTACGTGGGAGAAATCCAGCAAGACCAGTACAACCACGCACATGTCCTCCTAGCAGACTCATAGCACATCCTGCTTGGGAAGCTGAGGAACAGCGCCAAAACCAAAGATAGCTTCCATAGGCAGAATCCCAAAGCAAAGCCAGGAGCACCTCTGGGAAGAGCTGCAGGGCAAAAACACATTAAAAAGCTTTTTGCTGCTGTTATTTGGAAGTACCAGGTTGAGCTGAGCTGAACCTGCAAGAAGACACTCCCTGGCCAAACAGCTGAGCTCTGTGCACCTGAGCTGACAATGTCATGGCCAAAACTGGATCCTGCTAACAAGCGGGGATCAGTTCTTCATAGGGAAAGAGCAGAACCAGCTCACCAGAGGCAGAAGGGATCCTACTGTGAGATACAGGATGGCCTCCTCCCTCCCACAGCCTCTCTGCCCCTGCAAGGCACGAGCCCAGCGCTCGCCAGCCAGAGCAAGTGTCCAGGATGGAGCAGACATGTCAGGGCTCCTTTCCACACCTACACACCTCTCCTTGGCAATGCCCAGCCAGTAACAGCTGCCTACAAACCATCCCCACCTTCCTGCCAGGGCCATCAGCTCTCCAGGCAGCTGCTAGAGCCAGGCCACTGCAGCAGCGAAGGCAAGCACTGTGTCAGGGAGGAGGCAGTGCCCAGGGCCACCATAGACCTCCTGGGCAAGGCACCTTCTGCTCTCGGGGGAACCACAAGGGCAAAGACCCCAAGACGCTCGGATGCTGCTGTGACGAGCCACCGAGGCACCAGTGGTAGGGAAGCCATCACAGTGACTTCTGTGCCCAGTGACTTCCTCTCTATCAGCCCCACCATCCCTGCGCCCAGCAGACACCATGGGCTCCCCACAGACCATGGTGGGTGCCCAGCAGCAGCGTGGGGGCTGCCGAGAGTCTCTGAGAAGCTGGAAGCTGACTCTGAACAGGGACTTCTTCAGAAGCACATCTGCCCATACGCTAATGGAGGTTAGCGGGGAAGAGGGGACCGAATCACTGTCCCACTGTCTCACTGCACCCCTGGACGCATCAGAAGGATCACCTGGCCCCAGCCTTTGCTATCTCACCACAATTCACATCCAAATCACCTCTGATGCATGCAGATGTCCCCTGGACCAGAAAGCCGAGCCAGGGTGGCATCCTGGGAGCACCTCCTGCCCCCAAAACACAGACAGGGAGACCTTCCTCAGACTTTCTGCAGTTGATGAGCACTGATACACCATCTTGCTGCACTTGTTTGGGTTCTTACAGAAGATGCCTCATGCAGCTGGAGGCTTAGACCAGCCTCGAGCCCAAACAATATTATCTTAACGGAGACAGGGCTTCCTGGACCTGTGGGCAGCTCGCAGCACCCAGCACATTTCGCTGCAGTGAGACAGAGCCACGTCCTGCCACAGCAGTGCCCAGCTCCCCTCACCGTCAGTTGAGGAGAACATCTACCCGTTCAACAACAGCCCCGGGAAGCTGTGCAGGAACTGGAGCTGAAAGAGAAAGAATAACTAACTCTGAGTTATACCATTCGCTAAGCTGCTGAATGAACCTGAAATTCAAGGGCTGGTGCCAGAATACGGCCCTACACTGTGGGAAACCGGCAGCAAGGGCTGAGGCACGAACCCTGCCCGCAAGGCTGTGGACATCAGTATAACATCAGCCTATAACCGCAAGATCCTCAGCAACCAGAAAGCTGCTGTAGTCACCTGCCTGCTCCTTTCCAGGGCAGAGCTTTCCATTTGCTGTTTATTTACCAAGCAGGATTTTTTTTCAGGTTTTTCCAGATTTACAGTCTCAGCGACAAAAAACTTAGCCTGCTTAATAACTTTTCCCTAGATGAAGCTCCAGTGATTAGTCTGGAGGCAAAATGGAAAGCAGAGAACCTCAGCCACGGTTAAAGTTTCTTCTCCACCCAGCAGAAGAAGGGAAGGGCAGGGAGCAGGTGGGAAGGGAAGGCAAACCAGCCCAGACAACTTTCTACAGGTAGAGGAAGTCATCGCACTCAAGTGTTGCAATAACAAACACCAGCTCCTCACACAGACCTCGGTGTCTGTAGATATCAAAGCACTTCACAAATCTAGATAAATAATTATTACCTACACATGATAAGTCCTGAAGCCTGGTTTCCTTATAATGCCTCCTACAGATCAGCCACAAATCATGATGGTGGTGGGATGGTCTCCCCCTTGCCAAGGTCAGCTGCCACCTGGCAGTGGCGGTCTGGGGACCTCACGTCCTGAGGAAGGGGCAGAGGCCACAGGGACCTGCTGGTGTCCTCCGCAGAGAGAGCCTAGCCACCCAGACAGCGCTTGGGGACAGCAAAGTGCATCTCCCTGACGCCGCTTTCCCATTTAACTGTTGCTTAATTATCTATTATCGTAAATAGTGCTGCAGGATGATCCAAACAAAAGGGTCGGGTTTTGCTTTTTTTTTTTTTTTTTTTTTTTTGTCCAGAACGTGGATGAAACGGTGACCCGAGCTTTTCCGAGCGCCCAGCTGCGGCAAGGAGCCCACCCAAGCACAGGGCTGCTCCGCGACCGCAGCTCTCACCCCGGCCAAGGCGCTCAGCTCTCGGAGACCCCGGGGCCACTCCCGAGGAAGGTCACCCACAGGGGACAACGGGGAACACGTTAGGGTAAAGCCCTTAATCTTTCTTGTCGCCGCTCCACACAGAGCGGCACGCAGGCGGGGAGAATGGCGAAGGGCAGCGCCAGCCCGCGGGAGCAGCGTGGTCCCCGCCGCTGGGATCCTGCCCCACCAAAGCCAAAATTCGAAATATCAGTAACTTTGGCGGGGTGTCGCAGCAGGCCCGCGGCGGAGCTGGCTGCTAGTTCCAGCCCGGAGCAAGGGATCGGGGCTGCGCGGCCCGAGTGGAGCCCAGCCTGCCCTCCCCCAGCCGCCCGACTCCCCCGGGCCCCGCTCCCCCCGCCTCGTGCTCCTCCCTAAACCAGCTACCCTACCGGACCCGTTCTCCCCCCTGCGCCGTCCCCCCCCCCTCGCGGACCGGTTCCCCCCTCAGACGCGTTCTTCCTCCGGCGCCGTTCCCCCCGCGGACCCGCTCCCCTCCGCCCCAGCTCACCCCGGCCGCGGGGCCGGCTCTGCCCCGGCTCCCGCTCCTCCCCGCTCCGCCGCCCGCCGCCGTTCTCCAGCCGGGGCTGAGCACCGGGCAGGGCAGCGCGCAGCCCCACGACGAACCGCTCGAAGGTCAGGTACCCGCTCGCCGGTGCCGCCCGCCGCAACCCCTCCATCACCCCGGCGGGCAGCTCCCGGGCTTCCGCTCCCCGCCAGCGAGACTCGATCTCCCGTAGGTGCACATAACCCCGCCGCCGGTCATCCAGGATATCGAACAAAGTCCGCAGGCTCTGCAGGAAAACCCGGGGAAGACCCTCAGTCCCGGCGGGGAACGACCGGTCGCCGCGCTCCGGTGCCATCACTCCGCCGCCGCCGAGCGTTACTCGCCGCTCCCGCCCCCGAGCTCCGATTGGGTGCTGACGGGAGGTCCCCCGCTCTCATTGGTTGGAGGCGGGAGGCGGCGCTGGCCATTGGCTGAGGGGGACGACGGCGGTTTGAGTTCCACGCCGCGCCTGCCCCCCTCTCGGCGGGGGATGACCGGGGGTCCGGGTCCCTCCGGGGGAAGGTCCGGGACCCCAGGTCCCCCCCGCTCTGCGCCGAGAGCAGGGCGTCCTCAGGGAGGTACTGAGTCCGGGCATGCTAGTGCCGTGGCTGGAGTTGCGGTAGAAACCCAAAGGAACCGACAGACATGGAGAAAAGAAAAATGCGTCAGCCTTGACAATAGGCGAGAGAAGCAGGATTTGGGCCATCTCTCGCATCCACTTGGTACGATCTGGCATTGTGAAGAGAATGAACAGAAGGTGCAAGGCATTTGACACTGTCCTGCACGACATCCTTCTCTCTAAACTAGAGAGATGTGGATTTGACAGATGGACCATTCAGTGGATTAGGAATTGGCACTCAGAGAGTGGTGGTCAACGGCTCAATGTCCAGGTGGAGACCGGTGACTAGTGGTGTTCCTCAGGGGCTGGTGTTGGGCCTGGCCCTGTTCAACATCGTTGTCGGCAACACTGACAGTGGGATAGAGTGCACCCTGAGCAAGCTTGTCGATGACACCAAGCTGTGTGGTGCCGTTGACACGGTGGAAGGGAGGGATGCCATGCAGAGGGACCTGGACAGACTGCAGAGGTGGGGCTGTGCCAACCTTATGAAGTTCAACCAGGCCAAGTGCAAGGTCCTGCACCTGGGTCAGGGCAATCCCAGGCACAAATACAGGCTGGGCGGAGAATGGATGGAGACCAGCCCTGAGGAGAAGGACTTGGGAGTGCTGGTGGATGAGAAGCTCAACATGAGCTGGCAATGTGCGCTTGCAGCCCAGAAAGCCAACCGCATCCTGGGCTGCATCAAGAGAAGCGTGGCCAGCAGGTCGAGGGAGGGGATTCTCCCCCTCTACTCTGCCCTGGTCAGACCCCACCTGGAGTACTGTGTCCAGTTCTGGAGCCCCCAGTATCAGAAAGATGTGGACCTGTTGGAGTGAGCCCAGAGGAGGCCACGTAGATGATGAGAGGGCTGGAGCACCTCTGCTGTGAGGCCAGGCTGAGAGAGCTGGGGCTGTTCAGCCTGGAGAAAAGAAGGCTCTGGGGAGACCTGAGAGCGGCTCCCAGTGCCTAAAGGGGGCTGCAGGAAAGGTGGGGAGGGACTCTTCAGCAGGGCCTGGTGGGACAGGACGAGGGGTGATGGTTTTAAAATAGAGGGAGGTAGATTCAGACTGGATATACGGAATAAATGTTTCACACTGAGGGTGGTGGAACACTGGCCCAGGTTGCCCAGAGAGGTGGTGGATGCCCCATCCCTGGAAACATTCCAGGCCAGGTTGGATGGGGTTCTGAGCAACCTGATCTGGTTGAATATGTCCCTGCTCCTGGCAGGGGGGTTGGACTGGATGGGCTTTAACAGTCCCTTCCAATCCAAACTATTCTGTGATTCTATGGGTTTCTGTGTCCAGTGCCCCTACCCCACCAACACCTCCCTGTGTCATGTGCCAAGGACAGTTTCCTTCAGCTCTGAGCTGGCTTCAAAAGGTGGTGGAAGGTCCTTGGCCCTCAAGCCCCGCCACTCACACAACCCTTGCTGTGCTCCCCTTGCCAGCAGCTCCCCTCTCTGGGCCAGGCACTGGGAGTCTGTCCTTGGTGTTTTCAGCACCTTGGTCCTACTCCTGCCTTCTCCATTCTTGCTGCTCCTCTTCTCCACGGAGTTTCTGTCAGACCCACAGCAGTCTCCGGAGACCCCCACCGGGCTTTTCTCTATCAAGGACCTGCTCCAGCATGTCTCCTCTGTGCTATGGCCAGGCTCTTCACAGCCTGCTTTTCTTTAAACCAATTCTTCTCATAAATTTCCCCAACCTGTCCTACCTGTTTTGAGCTCTCTGCTTGGCTTAGCTCTCTCTGACTGAACAGGTTCACACCTGCATAGGACACAGGGAGAAGGAACTGGTGCACCATCCTTCCTCTTTCTGCTCCAGAAAGAAGAAGGCACTGAATGTGCTTAGCTCCAGCAGCATCAGCACATGGGCTGTTTTGCTTGACAAAGGCTACATTTGCAGGAAAATTAGTTTTTCTGTAGGTTCCTCCCACAACTCTGGCCTTGCTGGAACAGCCAGGAATAACAGGGGGAATTCAAGATGACCTTAATGTCTCTTGTCCAATTTCCCTGCCTGGCAGGTCTATCCCACCAGGAAAGCAATCTGGAGATACCAGACACAATTCCTGGCACTGACTGTGTCTGGTGTGTCGTAGTTCAGCCCTGATCGGGACCAGACTATGCAGTCTCTCTTTCACTCCCCCCACCCTCCGAGAGAATAGGGGGAGACGATATAAGAAAAATGGCTCGAGGTTTGAGATAAGGACAGGGAGAAATCCTTAAAGTTACCATCACAGGCAAAACAGACTTGACTTGGGGAAAACTATTCATTTTATTGCTTAAAACAGAGCAAGATAATGAGAGAGAGAACAAGACAACCTCCCCCCATCCCTCCCTTTTCCCAGGCTTAACATTATCTCTATCACCTTCCCTTTCCCCCGAGCGGCACAGGGGGGAAGAGGGAATGGGGGTTGCGGTCAGTCCATCACGGGTTGTTTTACGCCGCTGCTTCATGGTCGGGGGAAGAACCCCTCACATTCTTCTCCTTCTCCGGTGTGGGGTCCCACCCCTACGCCACAGTGCTTCGTGAAACTGCTCCGGCGTGGATCATCTCTTCCATGGAGTTCAGTCTCTCCAGAACGGCTGCCCCAGTGGGCCCTCCACGGGCCACAGCCTCCTTCAGGCATCCACCTGCTCCGGCGTGGGGTCCTTCACGGGCTCCAAGTGGATCTCTCTTCCTCCGTGGACCTCCATGGGCTGCAGGGCGACCTCTGCTCCACCATGGTCGTCACCACAGGCTGCAGGGGAATCTTGGCCAGGAGCCACATTACTCCTCCCCCTCCTTCTGAACTGACCTTGGCGTCTGCAGCCGTTCCTCTCAACAGGCTCGCAGATGTCTCTCAGGATCTTTTTTACATCTTATTCACTTCTCATCTCCTCTCCACTTCTTGCAGCCGGGCCGGACCGAGTCGGGCCCAGTCGGCCGCCTGGCGAGAGGCCAGAGGGTGAGGCCTGCAAGGCCCATGAGGCCTATGCCTACCCCTCTGCGCCTCTGCCCCCGTTCAGCTTCTTCACATCTTCTCTTCTCTTTTTTTTTTTTTTTTTTTTGTTTTCCCCTTCTTAAATATGTTATCGCAGAGGCGTTATCACGGGACATTCTGCTACCAATCGGCTCAGCCTTGGCCAGCAGCAGGTCCGCCCTAGGCCTGGCCGAGTACACTGAACAAAGGGGAGCGACTTCTAGCAGTTTCCTACAGAAGCTGCCACCTTAGGTCCCCCCTCACTAAACAAACCCACAACACTGGTGGCTCAGCTGAAACACTCTTGCTCCTCCATGTGAAGCTTTCTGCTCTGGCAACAGCGAGCTGGGACACAACTGCCCAGAGCAGCTCTGGTCTCACCACGCTTTCTATACCAAAGTGCCCTCAAGAGGCTGCTGTAAGACAGGCTGAAGTATTCATCCTCAGCGTGGTTGGGTGAATGAGGCTAGGGAGATTTTAAAAATTCTTGGAAAAGGGTTTTTGGAGTTTCATTTTGTTTTGTTTTGGTTTTTTTTTCTCTGACTGAATAGTTTATCTTGGGGCTAGCCCAGGCTCTTCTGACTGACAGAGCCATCTTTGTGATTTTTTGATTCAGACAATGCAGTTATTCAGTTCCCCTTCCTCCACGCTATTGAGAAGCACCAGCTGCTGTTCAAACCTGGCCCAGCCGTCCCTCGCTGCTAGCCCGCAGGCACAGGCAAGTGACACACATGGCTCTGGTGTGGTGGCACCCGATGCACCAGAGCCTGTCTCTGGGAGGGTGCCTCATCATAGAATCACAGAATAGTTTGGATTGTGTGGCATATTGGCGAGACAGAGTAACAGGCAAGACAGCAAGTGAGCCCAAAGGACCAAAGTTTATTTTTACAGCAATGTTTTATACTCTTTACCCGGATGCTCTTTGTCTATGATCTCTATTCCTATAGGGCAACTATTAGCACGATCTCTACCACCCCACTATTTGTCCAATTAACTTTACGCTCTTGATTGACGTTGTTCTTCATCACGTACTTCTTCACACCGTTGCTTCTCAGCATGTACTCTTGCTTTGTCCATTGTGCTCAGGTCCTGTTTGCTTCGATACATTCACCCCTATTCCCATCCGCATTACTCACTTTGCTCCATTCACTTACATTTGCTCATATTCCCATCCACTACATTTCCCCCTTTTTTGTTTAAGAGATCCAAAGCAAGCACTACATTGACATGCTCAAGCATGACCTTGTTAATACTGCACTTGATCATTCATTGCACACAAGTTAAAAAACATGGAGTACAGACACAAATCAGAAAAAAAAGACAAATATCCCTGATAAGCACAAAATAACAAGTCTTTTAAGCTATATCCCAAGGTTCCCAAACCATGGAAGAAAACCAAAGAATTCCTCTTCTGAATGTAACTTCAATTGCTGGGTCAAAGCCTTCAGTTGATCAATACTCGCTTGAACTGATCCTGAGTAGTCACTAAGGTTCATACAACACATGCCTTCAAAATCCTGACATCCATGGCCTTGAGCTAAGAGTAGAAAATCAATCGCTGCTTGGTTCTGTAATATAGCATGCCTTATTGAGTTAACATCCATTAATAAGCCTTGCAAAGCGATACTAGTTGCATTGCTTTCTTTAGTAAGCCAACATCCTAACTTATTAATCATATTTAATGCGTGTGCAGTCCCTATAGATGCAATCAAGGAACCAAAAACTCTGTCAGCTGCATTCCAGAATTTTACATTTGAATCACAGTTCTCTGGGAATGTTTTTACAGCTCATCTCATACGACGACTGAGTTGATATGTCAAATTATGAGATGGGATATTAGGACAAAATAGCATTAGTCGGCCAAAAGCACATGGTCCTCCCACGGCCTTCCCAGGAATACCTTTCCATGCCCTATCCCCACAAATCAAAAAAATATCTTCAGGAAGGCCAATAGCATTGATCCCAGGTATAATTTTACTTGATGCAGTGTTATTATACCAAGTGCAGTTCTTAAAAAATTTTCTGTGTGGTGAAACGTCAAACCCAGAACTATTCATGTATATTTTAGCCGTGTAGTTCAAAGAGAAACAAGGGTGACTTTTCAGTGTACCCATAATGTCTAATTCCTGTGGTTGAATTGGCAAGGCTGGAAAATCATGTATCATATTTAGTGAGGTGTTATACCAACCTCGTGGTTGTGAGGTGGTTTTTCACCGTGTCTCATGACACCACCAGAGAGGCTCAATAACACCTGTTTTTTTTCATGGACTTTGCACTGAAACATTATAAAAAGTATCTAATTCCTGACTTGCTAATGGTACACCTACCAAACAGGTACAAAAAGGCGCAGTTGGTGTAGTGATAGAAAGACACATGGTACTTGTGTTCGTTGCTTCAGGAAGGGTAAGCCAGACATTGCTATTAGGCACATTGAAGCTGACAGCAGGCAATCCTGTGACTCCTCCGATGAATCTGAGACATAAGGTCGCACAAAAAGCGATGGAACCCATTGTAGTCTATCACCTGTAGAAACACAAGCATATCCCCGACCCCAAGTTATTAAATCTTTTGGTTCTTCCCATTGTCCTGAAATTGGATTTTTTACCCTTACCAATGGTTTACTCTAAAAAGGTATGGATAAACCATGTTGTTTTTCATATTTTGACTTATACGTCTCATCTTGATTCAAAAAATTAAGGACATAAGTTGCTTTCCATAACCCTTCCTGTGGAGATTCCAACCCCATATTCCCCCTTTTTTGTTTATTGAGCTGTTCTTTCAAAATCCTGTGAGTTTGTTCAATAATTGCTTGATCTGTGGGTGAATGAGGAATACCTGTGACATGTTCAATACCCCATTGTTGTAAAAATACTCGAACGTGTGCAGAGCTATAAGCAGGCCCATTGTCAGTCTTCACTCATCGTGGAACACCTAAAATTGCAAAACAGGTTAGCCAAAGTTTACAAACATCACGTGCTCTCTTTCCCATGTGTGCAGTAGCAACAAGATACCCAGAAAAAGTATCTACTGTTACATGCACATATTTCATTTCTCCAAACTCTCCAAAGTGTGTGACATCTGTTTGCCACAACTCATTACCTTTAATTCCACGTGGGTTAACTCCTTCCTTGACAGGCAACGGGGCTAAGAGTTAACAATCAGGACAGGCTGCAAGAATACTACGTGCCTGAGTCATGGTTATCTGAAAATGTCTTTTAAGTGCTCTAGCATTTTGATGATAAAAGGAATGTGACAATTTAGCTTGCTCAAATCGATTAGGAACTATTGCAGGCACAGTGTAAAAATCTGCTAATTGATTACCTTCCATTATAGGACCAGGTACATCAGTATGAGATCGAACATGCATCACATAGAAATCATGCTTTCTTTGATCTATTAAAGACCAAAGCATGCAAAGTTCAGCCATTAAAAAAGAATTATCCACATTCTTAATCATTGAATAATCAAGTCTCGCTACTCTCCCTGCTACATAAAATGAATCTGTGACAAGATTAACAGGCTCATCTTTAAATTTTAACATAGCCATATTTACTGCTACCAACTCAATTACTTGAGTTGAGCCTTGTGGAACAATTTTTACTTCATGCTGCCATTCCGCCTCTTGGGATGGTTTCCATCCCATGGCTGCTTTCCTTGATTTGCCAGAGCCATCTGTAAAGACAGTAATGCCTTGTACAGGGGTTGGTCTGCAACGTAATTTTGTATACAGGGGCAATTTAGTAATTTCAGCCCAAATTCGATGTTCGGGATAATGAATAGAGATTTGGCCTTGAAAATCAGCCAAAGCAATTTGCATATTGAGATTCTCATCAAGAAGCCAATTCAAATTTTCTTTGGTTGCAGGAACAAAAATTACAGATGGATCTACTCCATCAAGAGCCTGTAATCTGGCCCTTCCCTTTTGTATCAATTTAGCATAAGCTTCAAGAATTGTTACTACTGTTTTTGATTGAGAATGTGGCAAAAAGAGCCATTCAATTACAGTAGAGGGTCTTTTGCACTCTCTTCCCATTGAAAGAGAACTGCAAAAGGTTGAAAAACATTAGCAACTATTGCCAACATGATTGGTAGTTCAAGTTCAATCGCCATCCTTGCAGATTTTCAATTGCCTGTGAAACTATAGATAAGGCTTTCTTGGCCTAGATGTTCTAGATGACAATGTCATCTAGTGTTCTAGATGACAATGGATCAGGATTTCCCTTTAAGTGTGAATAATGGATGTAATTCTTCAGTAGTGAGTCCCAAGACTGGTCGAAGCCAATTAATTGCACCTAAAATCTTTTGCAGTTCATTAAGTGTTATTGTGTCCTTTAGCTTTATACAAAGAGGCTGTGGAGGAATTTCTTGTTTGGTAATTTGCCATCCTAGGTATTTCCATGGGCTGGTTTCCTGTACCTTGTCTGGTGAGATGTGAAGGCCAGCTTGTTTGATGGCTTTGTATATTTGCATAACAACCCTTTTTAAGTCACTGTCAAGTGGTGCAGCAATTAAAATATCGTCCACATAGTGATAAATGATGGCATCCATATTTTGGATTCTTACTGGATGAAGTGCTGCATTCCTCCTATTCCCACAATTGTGGAAGCAGGGTCCGCTGTGGGCCATTCTGGCGGCCAGACAGAACTCTGGATGATAGAGACATCCGCACCAGTATCTACAAGTCCTGTAAAACAGTGTCCATCAATGGTGCATGTTATCATAGGCTGTGTCCCCTTTATAGATATTGTCCACAATACCTGTGGTTTTCCAGTACTGTCAAAACCTTTTTTACCTGAATGTCCAGATTTCCCAGAAGTTTCCCCTTGAAAAGGTACAAGCTGTGCGATACGCTGTCCTGCTGAGGTAAAACAAGGAGGCACCGGTGTCCATGTCATGATTTGAATTTCTCCACTGTAATCTGAATCAATGATTGCAGGTAAAAGAAAAAGTCCCAGTTTAGTGGTTGATGACTTACCAATTAACAAAGCATGCATCCCTTTTTCTATCGGACCCCAAACTCCCGTCGGGATAAGAATTACATCAGTTGTTATTGTAACTGAGTGGGCAGCAGCCAGCTCCAGCCCCGCACTCCCTGCGGTGGCTGGAGTGAGGTCGCCTACCACACAGTGTGACATGGATTTATTTGATTGTCCGGGGCGCGCGGCCTCGCCCCCCACCTCACGTTTCCTGAGCGATCTGATAAGGGCTGTCCATCAGTGTGATATCTGGAATCACATTCATTAGACCAATGTTTTCCTTTCCTACAACGAGGACAGTTTCAGGGTGGAAAATTTTTTCTGTCTGCATTTTTCGGGCAATCTCTCTTTAAATGTCCCAAAGAACCGCCACAATAGCACCTGCCTTGTCCTGACTTTTTATCCATTACTTTTAACTGTGCTGCGAGGGCATTAGCTAAAGCATCAGCTTGGTGTCCTGTTGAGCCAATATCTTGACATGCTCTGATCATATCAGCCAAAGAGGGATTACAGTTTTTCCTAGGTTGCAATACACGCCTACAATCATTGTCAGCATTTTCAACAGCCACTTGTAATAGCAACAACCCTCTTGCATCATCATTGTCTCTAAAGTAGCTTGCAGACAATCTATGAAATCTGCATATGGCTCATCAGCTCCTTGCAGCACCTTAACAAAAGATTGAGGTCCTTGTCCTGGTTTCAGCAGGGATGGAGTTAATTTTCTTCTCAGTAGCCGGTGTGTTTTGGATTTTGTGTGTGAAGAATGTTGATAAAAACATTCTGATGATACGAGTTGTTGTTAATGAGACCAAGGACACTGTCTGGCTTTCCAAGTCTCGTTAACGTGCAGATGCGGGAAGCTGGGCAAAAGACAGACAGAATAATTGATCCAAACTGGCCAAAGAGAGTATTCCATGCCATAAACGTCATGCTCAGTATATAAGTGGGGGTTGCCCATGGGAGGGGGCATCATTTTCAGTTTTTCCTTTTCTTGTCGGGTATCCGTTCGGGCACCCTTGGCATTCTTTTCTTCTCTCTTGCTTGCTGGCATCGTTCCCTCTACCTTGCTAGCTTGCTCTCCCCCTTTGCTTGCTGCTCGGTGTTGTTCCTGTGATCGCTGCTCAGGACGGGCTGCGTCGGTCATTGGGACATTGGGTGGTGAGAAATTGCACATTGTTCATTTTGTATATTTTGTAGATATTAATATCCTTATATCCTGTTAGCTTTGTAGTTTTTAGTATTTTTAGTAAACTGTTTTTATCTCAACCCACGAGTTTTCCTTTCTTCCCAATTTCTCTCCCCTGTCCCACTAGGTAGGGGCAGGGTGAATAAGAAAACTGTGTGGTGATCCGGGCTAAACCACCACAGTCCTTCACCTTTTGATGCTGGAATTTTTCTCACTGCCCTAAGAGCAATATGTCTAATTTGAGCATACGCTTCCCTTGTGAACTGTGCCTGCGGGAGCGGGTTACTATGAGCACCTTCTCCTGCCAATTGTTCATATCCTATTGGAATCTGTTGATTTAAATTTGTAACACATTGCACAGTACATCCTTCTTTAAAATCTGCATGCCACATCATGAATTGTGTAGGTGTTAACACCATTTTCATTAACGATTTCCAATCATGTGGAGCCAGAGCATACGACTCTGCTATTGCCTCAAGTAAGGTTGTAGTAAAAGGAGAATGTGTCCCTCCCTCCTTTACTGTTCGTCGCAGCTCCTTTATGGCATCATAACTGAGAGGCTCCCGAACCAGCTGCTGATTAGCTCGGTACATAACCAGACAGGCTAAAACAGTTTGCCAATCACCATTCTGCATTGCCTCTTTTTTACACTCTTTCCAGATATCACAGGTTTCAACATTCACAGCTGCATGACCAACATTCACATCTCACGGAGGAGTGAACAGATCAGGTTTCTTTTCAGAGTCTTTTGAACCCACATTAAATAAATCTACCTCCGGAGAGGTTTCATTATTAGCAAGTGCAGTATCAGGAGAAGAACTGATAAGCGAAACCTGAGGCAAATCTGGCGCACGAGACTGCGGCGACAACAGCGACGGTAAAAGCGCGGAAGCAGAGTTTACAAGCTCAGGTTGCAGGGGAACAGGAATACAGCACGGAGTTTTCTGCACCGACCCGCAGCACGGAGTTCTCTGTGCTAATCCCTCCCCTCCATCAGTTTCTGGGGAGATGCCATTGTTACAGAGGGACCACTCCAGGTTGAGGGTCTGGTAATGGGGTGCCGATGCCTCAGGCAAAAAAGAATTAGTAGACTCTGTTGAAACTTTCTCAAGGGTTAGCATGATTTGTACCCGAGTGGCTAAGTTTTTGCAAGCTTGGTTGTCTCCTGCTGCAGCAGCTTTTTGAAGGCTTGCGCCCATTTTTTTCCCAAGCCTCTATTTGAAAAGTCCCATCTGCAGGAAATTGTGGATGATTTTCATGAATCCAATCTAATAAAGTCATTAACTGTGGGCTGGTAACAGTCCTGCCCTGCATTTTTAGCATTCTTCCCATTACATCAATGCTTTCCATCTGATCTGAGGATAGTTTCCCTCCCATGGTTCCCAGTTGCTCACCTGTGTGCAGGTGATGGATGCACCTCCTGATGTGTGGATCCTCAATCCTGGTTTCTGGATTCCAGCCTCTGGTTCAACTGGGCTATGCCACCAGTGCGAGCTTTGTTCAAGCCTCTTTAGAGTTTCAGTCCTTGTTCCTTTTGAAGTTTAAATGTGTCCCTGCTCGGGCGCCACCTGTGGCATATTGGCGAGACAGAGTTAACGGGCAAGACAGCAAGTGAGCCCAAAGGACCAAAGTTTATTTTTACAGCAATGTTTTATACTCTTTACCCGGATGCTCTTTGTCTATGATCTCTATTCCTAAAGGGCAACTATTAGCACGATCTCTACCACCCCACTATTTGTCCAATTAACTTTACGCTCTTGATTGACGTTGTATCATTGTTCTTCGTCACGTACTTCTTCACACCGTTGCTTCTCAGCATGTACTCTTGCTTTGTCCATTGTGCTCAGGTCCTGTTTGCTTCGATACATTCACCCCTATTCCCATCCGCATTACTCACTTTGCTCCATTCACTTACATCGATGCATTTGCTCATATTCCCATCCACTAAAGGATTGGAAGGGACTGTTAAAGCCCATCCAGTCCAACCCCTCTGCAAGAAGCAGGGACATCTTCAATCAGATCAGGTTGCTCAGAGCCCCATCCAACCTGGTCTGGAATGTTTCCAGGGATGGGGCATCCACCACCTCTCTGGGCAATCTGGGACAGTGCTCCACCACCCTCAGCATAAAACATTTCTTCTGTATGTCCAGTCTGAATCTACCTGCTTCTATTTTAAAACCATCACCCCTTGTACTGTCACAACAGGCCCTGCTGAAGAGTTTCTCCCCATCTTTCCTGTAGCTCCCTTTAGGCACTGGGAGGCCGCTCTCAGGTCTCCCCGGAGCCTCCTCTTCTCCAGGCTGAACAGCCCCAGCTCTCTCAGCCTGGCCTCACAGCAGAGGTGCTCCAGCCCTCTCATCATCTGTGTGGCCTCCTCTGGGCTCATTCCAACAGGTCCATGTCTTTCTGATGCTGGGCTCCAGAGCTGGACACAGTGCTGCAGGTGTGGTCTCACCACAGTGGAGCACAGGCATGGAATCCCCTCCCTTGATCTGCTGGCCACGCTTCTTTTGATGCAGCCCAGGATGCGGTTGGCTTTCTGGGTTGCAAGCGCACATTGCCGGCTTATGTTGAGCTTCTCGTCCACCAGCACTCCCAAGTCCTTCTCCCCACGGCTGATCTCGATCCAGCCTGTATTTGTGCTTGGGACTGCCCTGACTCATGTGCAGGTCGGCTGGTTGCAGTCCCACCAACCATTCCTGGTAAGAGGGGTTGTGGCAGCCTCACCAAACCGCAGCAGAGCACTGGAGGAACAAGGTGGTGGAGACTGGGGCACTTTCCTACATGACACTGACTATCTATGGATGATGCTGGGTCACTGCGGCAGTAGGTTAAGCCCCGTGCTGACTTCAGCACCACATAGGTGTTCACGTGTGAACCTTGACTCTGCAGAGGACATGTGGTGATCACAGCCATGAGGTTGTTTCCTGATCGCCATGTTGAAGTAGATGCTGTGAGCCCCTGCTGCTGCATTCTCCCTGGGGAGAGCAAGATCTGGGCAACCAGCTGCATGCCTGTGGGCTTGGTGCCTGTGTGCTGCTGCCTGGCATGTGGACCAGCTGGCATAGCACAGTGCACCTCTACATATTGCACTGCCAGTCGAAACAAGTGCCACATTCACAGGGGGTTGGTCTCTGGCCGGTGCAGGTTTCCAGACCATACCCAGGAATGGTTGGTTGGGGCTTGGTTAAAACCAGACCAGGAATTGGGCACGCAAGAGCCCAGATGCCAAGTCCTGGTTCTCCCCCTCCCTGTCCATTAAGAGCCTTCAGTGTTAACCCCTTCTTTCAGCCCCAAAGCTGAGGGGGTGCCGGGAATCACTTCCAGGGGGGTACCAAAGCAGCAACTCAGAAATGCATCTGTCCCCAGGAAACATCCGGCAGAGGCTAAAAATTGGGAGGGCAGTGTGGTCGGGGAATTGCCACAGGTTTTCCCTTGGGGGAGGGCTCTCTTCTTTGATCTTCCCAGTTCTGAGATGCCATTATGTTTTCTATCTTGCTGCTTATGGGGCCCCTCGAGAACATGCTCTGTTTGCTTTGGAGGGGGCCAGGCACTTCCCACAAAGTCACTTTTCTTTCCTCCAGACTGTTTTTCCCCTCGGAGCGCTGTGAGCAGGAAGTCTGGTGGCTGGCCGGCAGCTTGCAGGCCACCACGAGGGCTGGGAAAAGGGTGGCGGGTGGGAGGCTAAAATAAGCTGTCTGGGGGGGGTGGCTTGGTTTGCTTGCTCTGCAACGTGCCTGGGTCTGCAGGGCAAGAATTTGTGTTGGCAGGAAATAGCAGTCACTCCTCTCCAGTCTCATCCCCTTGCCTCTCCGGCTGCTGGGGTCTCAGCGTGATGAGTTTAAATATAGGGAATCGTCTGGGGCTCAAATGGAAGTATGATAGGTGCTGCAAGGCCTCCAATTAGAATCTGTCCAGTAATTGCTTTGCCCTATTATCACTGCCAGCTCTCACAGGAGTGGCTGAGGGCAGCGGGTAGTAACAGTCAAGCCACAGCCATAAACTACCTAGCCTTTCATCTTATCCAGGGAATGACAGTAAAACCACAGTTCTTTGGGGAACATACTCATGGATACTTACATATCAAAACCTGAAGCAGAGCCCTAAAAATAAGCAGCTCTGCCCCTCTCCTGGTAGTGTATCTTACCCCAACGCAGCAGTGTGTGCTATCTGTCTGCTTTCGGGGTGCTGGAGCCTTTTTAATGATGGATTTCCTCTTCCACCTGCATGTTTGTGTTTCATTTGGCCCAAGCAAGCGTACCTCCTTCCTGGTCTCCCAGCTTGTCCTGCCCAGTATATCTGATCCATCCTGCCATCGTTTTTACTGCTTTACAGAAGAAAATTTTTACCCACATGGTGCAATGGGTTGTGGAATCAGCCTGGCGGACTCTGTGCAGCAGGACAAACCCGTTCTGGTGAATGGCTGGATTCGAGAGGTGGGAGCACATTCACTAGCAGCAGCACGATTCGCTGCAGTTCTTCGAGGAGACCTGAGATCCCATGGCTACGAGATCCCACGGCCAGGTGCTGGGGTGAGGTAGCAAGGGCTGTACGAGTTCTGCAGGAAAAGGCAGGGCTGGAATTTTAAGCTGGATCTGACAGAGCCTTTTCTGATGAATTTGGGTCGATGGTTATGCAGGCACCATGCATGTGGAAAGACCCGCATTCACGCACCAGGCAGGCAGGGAATGCAACCACGGCAAGAAGAGATTTTGCATAAATGGGAGCAAAGCGAGGAGTTTTTGAAACCCCAAGCTGGAGCTGTGGAGTCACATAAAATAGGAAATAGAGCATGAAACAGAAGCTTTGACAACTATCAGGGATTCTTCCTGGCCTGATTGTCACATCCAGATGGGGTCCAGCTCTCCTGACTCTGGTCACACATAGGGAGGCAGCTGTGTCTCAGCAGCTACCTGTCTGTGTCTGCTCATCTCCTTCTGCGCAGCTGGGCTCCAACTGCAGACAGGGTGCCATAGAGCCAAGCCAATGGCTGGGATTGGGAGCTGGTGCCAGGCTGCCCAGCGGCAGGGCTGGACTGAACACACCGGGGGCTTGAGGGCAGGTGCATTGCACATGGCCCTGTCCCTGCTCTCGCTGGCGTGTGACCCCAGCACGGGCCACAGAGAAGGCTGCCTCACTGCATGCCTTCCGACACCTCGGGATTGACCCAGCCCTGGTCTGCGGGTTTTTGTGACAACTCACCTCCTGCTGCTGCCTCTCTGACTGGGAGCTGAACTCAGCCAGGGTGCCTGGCACCGCAGCAGGCATCGAGGCTGGGGCGGGACCCGCCTGCCCGCCTGCTCCGCTGATGGAACCCTCACCCAAGAGCTTTTTGATACACTTGCAAGCAGGGGTCTGAGGCTTCCTCAGGTCCAACAGTCCCAGAACTCTTGGGGTCCCCGTCCAATACAGCCCCGCAGCCGAACCCCACCGGGCAGCAGCTGGCATGGCCCACAGCCTGCTGCGCCCGGACGGGGCGGTGAATTCGGCCACGGGCCGAGGGCAGCCAGCCCTGCCGGGCAGGGCGCCGGGCGCAGACCCCGTGGTGGCGAAGGCCGGCTGGGTCCCGCGGGAAGGAGCCGCACTCGGGGAGCACACGTTGCTCGGGCCGGGACTGCGCTGCAGCCCGGGACCCGCGACACGGCCGCCGACCGGCTCCGTACTACCTCGGCAGCCCGTAGCCGCCATGTCCGCAGCCGCCCTGCCCCGGCCCGGCCCCGCCCCGCCCCGTCCGGCTCGTTCCCCGCCCCCCGGTGCCGGCGGGCAAAGGCTGGTGGCCCGCGGCGCCATGGGGCCGCCCGAGGAGGTGCGGGCGCGGCTGGCGCGGTGCGGGCAGAGCCACCTGCTGCGTTTCTGGGCCGAGCTGGGCCCGGCGCAACGCGGGGCGCTGCTAGCTGCGCTGCCGCCGGGCCTCGGCGAGCACTGCCGGCTGGCGGCGGCGGCCGGGGCCCGGCAGCGGGGGCCGCCGCAGCTCCTGGACGGCCGGATGGAGCCGCTTCCCGCCCGGCTGCTGGGCAGCGCCCGCCGCAGCGGCCCTGCCGCGCTGGGGCGCTGGGAGGCGGAAGGTGAGCGGGGCCGCCTGCCCCGTCCTGTCCCGGGGCGGGGAGTCTGGGTGCGCCCCTCCGGGCTTCGCCCTCCCGCCCACAGGCTGCGAGGGGCGGCTGGGCTGGGGGCTGGCGGGGTAGGGGGGGGGGTCTGTACCTCTGCCGGCGGGCTCTCTAGCGCGGCCCCTCCCGCGACTCGGTGCCAAAAATCCTGAGGCTTGTCCTAAAAACCCGCCGGGGCTGCCCCCGAACCGACGGAACGCGGCCTGGCGCAGGATCTGGCCCTGCCCGGGTGTGAGCGAGGTTGGGCCGGAGCGGGGCCCTTGGGCGGGAGGCCCCGTACTGCGGTGGCACCTGCGGGCCCGAGACCTTGGGTTTTCGGTCTTGGCTGTTCAATACAGCGGCTGAGGCTGGAGAGCGTGGGCCGCGGAGTGAGGCCCGTCGGGAGGGCGCGAGCAGTGCGTGGGCATTGCTGCTCCCGTGGGGGCCCGTGGCCGGGCACAGGCGTGGTCGCTTCGGGCTGCGAAGGCAGGTCTGGGGGGGAGGTGGGGTCTGGGAGCAGAGTCAATGGGTTGTGTGGAAGAAGGTCGGGAAAGGCCAGCATCCTTGTTTTTTGGAGCCCGGTGGATGCTGGCAGCTTTTTTGCAGTCACCTCATGGGCGTGTGAAGGATGGGGGTGAGGGGGGAGGCAGCGGCTGGATGTGGGGTGCTGTGTGGCCCCCTGCCCCCCCCCACCAGCACCTTACACAGACATGCTGTGCTTTTTTTCTAAGTGTACACTGTATTTCATTTATGTACAAAGGTTCAGATGTGTCTCCCCTCCTTCTTTATAAAATATTGCAGCACTGTTAAAAAAAATCATAATAAAGGAAGCCAGAAAAAAACAGCTGTGGTTGGAGAGGGACTTGCCTCATGGCAAGCGTCTGCACAGCATTGACCCAAACTTGCCTGTAAAGAGGTGGGGTTGTGTGGGCAGGGGAGTAAGAATTTCCAAACAAAAGCAAAAATAGAAGCAGCAGGGTCACAGGGCACAGTAGCTTTTCTGCCACATCAGACTCCACTGACAAGGCTGAGAGGTGATGGAGGGAACAGAAGGAAATGCTAGTGACCCAGGGGGCACGTGTGCTTGGTCCAGCCAAGGTTTTCACCAGCCGTGTTCATGTCTCCAGCCGAGCAGGGGAGGGCGTCAGCGCCCGGCTGGCACCACAGCGACCTCCCAGACATAACTGGTTTGGTAGGGGACCCGCTCGGATGGTGGACACTACCTCTTGCTTGAGAGTGTTATGGTGAGTAGGAAGGGAACCCATGAATCCTAGAGGCAGATGTGTCTAGGTCAGGGCCCCACAGTTAAATTAACAATTTTACCGAGTCCTTTGTCTTCTGCCCTGGCAGGCCAGCAAGGAGCCGGCATAACTGCTTTGGGCTGCTGTCTGCAGCAGGTAAGGAAAGGCAAGCTGTGCGGGGCTGGCCTCGTTGCAAGCGATGCTTGCAGGAGTCCAGAAGGTCCAGCATCATGCATGAGTCACCTGGCCCTGAAGTCCAGATGGCCCCAAGCCACGTCAGTTGTGCAGCCATCGTTTCTTAATTTCTACCAGGAGAGGGGGACGCGGTTCTTCCATTTCCCTTTGGTTTGTTTTTATGATCCAGTTTAATGCTGGAGATGGGCATCAGCCCTTGGCTTTATTTCCTGGAGGAGGGCAATCAGGAGCGAGATTTAGTGTCACTGAACCTGGGCAGCACCTGTGTGCTGCGTGATCTCGTCCCTGGGAACGTCCCCATGTCCCTGCATGACGTTTCCCAGTGGAGACAGTGTCCTGGGCACTGGCTTTGCGGGAATTTTGTGTCCCTGAGGGGATGCAGGCTCAGAAAAGCTCTTGTTTTCAGTGAGTTGGTCGCGGTGTTGAGCTGGAGGAGAGCAGAGTAAGCAGTCCTGACCTGTTGCTCGGCGTTCCCAAGGCAGCATGGCCAGTACAGCCCTTAGTGGCAGGGTTGGGGTCAGCCCTGAGCCGGGCTCATCTGTGCTCTCTCCACAGGTGTCCAAGTTCCCAGCAGCTCCCAACTGCAGTGTGTCCCCTGCAAACAAAGACTGAACAGCTGAAATGATGTCTCCTTCTTTCCCCATCCCTCTTTTCTTTTTGTGATAAAAAAATGATCGTTAAAAGAACCAGGCAACTCAAAACTTGGTCTAGGGAACACCCAAGATATTTTTTAATAGTTAGAAAAATATATATCATTGTTATTGTCTCTGAGATTATAAAACTTACGCTGGTAAGATTTTTTTTCAGATCTTAAACACAAACATTAAGTGATCACATTTGCTAGGCAGCCTTAGGGATGATGGTATAAATCAAGCACAGACACTTTTACATTCTGTAAATGTTTTATTAATGAAATCTAAGTCTTGGGCATGGGCCGCAGCGTAGCTCCCATTTCATCAGAGGGTTTGATGAGCCATTCTGGTTATCCATCTGCTCTGTCGAATTAAGGATTTTTGTGTTTTTGCTTTGTTCTTCTCTTACTGACTGCTATTGTAATCAGGCTGATGCGCCTGTTCAGCAGGAGAATTCAATCTGTTCTTGCAAGATCAATCTGTTTGTCCTGCAAAATCTATTTTTGCTTTTTACTTTCTATGCAGAATAAGACTTACTGCAGCGCTGGTGGGTGTCTAACAGTCAGTACATCTTCCCTTTTTTGTTTGGTTAAGCTGTTCGTACTTCATATGCTGCATAAAGTAAGGTGAACTTTTTTTTAAGAAGAATAAATATTTCCATTTACTGCAGGAATGTGCAGCAAGATGAGCCAGTTGTTATGAAACGTAGTTGTGAATATTGGTAGTTTTACAGTTGGAAAATCAGAGCAGACCTACTTACTCAAATTTTGGGGGATATTAATTTTCATGGTGATCTAAGATCAGAAATCAGATCTAAGATCAAAACTCTTGTAAGGTTGCACCATAAATACTGGGAATGCCATAAATGATGGGAAGGAGAGTCCCCTTGTTGGGTTGTTCATGTGTGACATGGTCAGCCCTTTCCTGGGAATACGGCCTAGTCAGTCTGCTGCATTTTGGGAAGAGAAAAAAGAGAATGACGCCGTTGATGTGATCAGTGGTACTGCTTTGGACTCGGGTTCATCCTGCTTAGGTTGAGGTTTTGGTTCCCACAGTGAGAGGCCCCTCCGGGAGGTGGGTGTGAGATGCCAGATCACCCTTGGGCAGATTCCATCCTGTCATCGCTGTGTGGAAAACTTCTGAGAACTGCCATCTCCTCTGGGACATCCCTGTTTCAGTGGAGTGATGCCAGCCCTGGCACGCTTTGAGTCATGGCCGAGGATTGCAGCCTCTGGTGCTGGATGCTGTGTGACAAATGGCACCTTGCAGGCTTTTCTGATACAGCATTCGCTCCAGAGCTTCATGTGAGTGATGCCCCTTGGTGACACTCTATTGCTGTGCATAAACCTCTAATTTAAGACCAGTGGGATGTGGTCCGTTGCGTCGGGACCAGAATGTGCTTGTCGGTGTGAGCCTGGTGGTGCCCTGGGGCAAGTGCCTGACTTGGTCCACTGGTGGATGAAGCTCAGTTGCACCTCAAAGCAGCACCCCTGGTGCTGCAGCAACTGGGACCAGCAAATGCTGAGTTCAAACCTCAGACAGCTTTGTTTTAAATCAGTGTTTTTATTGCCTGTTTGAAACAGAACAGTTTAGAAGTGTCCCACAGAGGAACTTTTTTAGGGTGGTATTTTTTTTTTCCCCCCTTCCATAAATTGTTCCCTCCCTTAATTTTTCTTTTTCCACGGGGACATTTTGGGTCAGGTTTGGTGGAAGGAGCCCACCAGCCTGGCACGGTGCTGCCCCACTCACAGATCTGGGGCCAAGTAGTGAAGCACTCCCCGCACTGGGGCAGAGCTTAGGTAAGGATGAGCACTAATGAGTGCTTGTCTTTGGAGTATGAGGGAGTGCTGTGTCGATGGAGGCAGCTGATGCAGGTAGATGATGAATGTGCTGCACCTGCACCATGGCTTGGTGCCTTGCTTTGCCTGGTTGGTGTTATCCACGCAGCATCCCTATGTGGTGTGGTCCTGAGTGGGATGGGTACTTTCATTTTATTAACTAAACTGCATGCCTTAGCCTTCATCTTCAGTACAAGGTTGTTCAGCTCTTTAGAGCTTCAGGTTTGCTTTCTTGAGGGACTGCTAGTCTTCTTCATACCAGAGGAAGGTTGTCTGTTTCCTTTCGTTCTGCTGCCCTCTTGACCCTCCTAACTGGTGTCATGGGGCACTGGTGTGGCACAACTGGTGCAGCTCTGAACAAGCTGGGTATTTGCATCCGGAGGAGCAAGTAGCTGGAGACAACTGGATGGCTCTCTCATCTCTCTCTCTCTCTCAACTTTTTTTTTCTCTCTCTCTCTCAACTTTCTCTCTCTCTCTCCCCCCCCCCCCCCCTTTTTTTCCTCTCTCTCTCTCAGCTTTTTCCCCCCTCTCTCTCTCAGCTTCTCTCTCTCTCTCTCTCAGCTTTTTTTTCTCTCTTTCCCCTCTTGGTTTCCCCCCCTCTCGTCGGCCCTGGGCGCCTCTGGCATGGTGACATTCAGAGCCTTTTCCATTGCCAGGTCTCCAGGCCTGTGTCTGTCTGCTGTGGGTGTTAAACACAGTTGGGAATCACTGGAGAGTGACTCATCCGTGGTCCTTGGCCATGGCAATGACAGCAAGTACACTCTTACCAATGTTCATGGCCCAAGAGCTTTTCTTTGCTCAGACACTGCTATTTATCTTGCTTTATGAGAAGCTTATGGTTACTGTGGAGAGGCCAAGATTAAGCTTGCTCAGGGATAGACTGGCCAAGCAAGTTCCTTGTGGAGTGGTGAATCAGCTCCCTGCACTGGTTGAACTCAGTAGGACCATGATGGTTGTTATTCCTGTCCCTGGGATAAAGCAGGGGAAGGGAATGAGCAGGATCTGTGCAACCACATCCTCACTCATGGTAACACTCACTGCTTCAGCTACAGCCATGACTGTCCTCTCCCTGCCCTGCCCCAGGACGGGGGGTGGCTGCCACAACAGAGTGACCCAAACCAAAGAGTTTGGCTTTGGTTTCTAACTGCAATCACTTTCCTTTCCTCTCCCCATTGGTTATTTTGTCATCACTGCTCACCCTGCCACTGGCCTGTAATTCCTCCCAGCTCCATCCTGCAGCTGTTGCTCCAAGGCAGGGGCGCAAGCAGAGGCGATGGTGGGGCTGGTCCTGGTGGGGATGGACTCAAGGGCCAGCTCGGAGCTGAGCACCCTTGGCTAGCCTGGTGATGAGCTGGCTGTCGGTTTGCTGAAGCTCTGTGTTTGTTTGGGAAGGAGAGCAAAGGGAAGGAAGAGGGGGCTAGTAGAAAAGAAGGTTTCAGGCTTATGTTCCCCAGAGTTGTATGACTGCAGCAAGCCAGGCTTGTGTGCAAAGCGCAGGTCTTGCCCGCACGCTTCTCTCCTGCCTGAGTTTGCTGCCTCTGCGCCAGGTCCCAGTGTGGGGACAGCCACCGCCTGAGCTGGGGTGCTGGGAGGCCTGGAGCTGTCCTCCTGCAGCCCTTCGCTCAGGTCCTTCCCTTTTTTTGCGATGGTGCCATGTCCTGGCAAACAGCCTGCTGAACATGCAGCAGCAAACCATGTGCCGGGGACCGGAGAAAGCAATAGTGGCATAACTAATACCTTAGACCTCCTGCTCTGTGCCTTAGGTCTTTTGCAATGGGAAGTTCAGTAAAGACACAAAGGAGCTGTTTAATTGCTTGTGGTTTGTTGCATAGAATCATGCTGATTTTATTTGCATTGCCATACAGCTCACCCAGTGCTATTTTCTGTGCCTTTTAAATTGTACATTTAAATCCATTCAAGCGTCCCCCTTTATCCATCCAATGACCTCCTGAAATTTGAAATCCCTTCAGCACAGATTTCCCTTTAGAGAGCGCTCCTAATCCCACTTGGAGCGGGAGGGTGGACTGCAGATCTCCACAGGTGGCTTCTGACCAACATTTCTGTGGTTCTGTGAACTCAAAGGCTCTCTCTGCAGCAAAGCGATGGCAGGGCTGCGTAACTGGCATCCTTCGGTGTGCCTAAGTGGGCATTATTGGCCTTTTTGGAAAGGGTATGTTTAGGCAGAAACATTGTGTTACTGCTGTGGTGGGACTGAAACTTGTAAGCATGAGGAGGTCAGTAGTATTTCCACAATGTCATAGATTACTTATGTCTGGTTTTATTGCTGAAAGGTAGATTTTTGAAGAAAATTAAAACCAAGCTAGGTTGTTAGAGCAGCAATTGGTGTTTTCCTTCTATTGCTTATTTAAACAGACAATTAGTTAAAGATGAGCATAAAACCAATCCTGTTTCTCTTCTAATTCAATATATTTACAGAAGATGATAAGACTTCACTTCTTTGGGATGTAGAGATGTTGGTGATGAGGGATCTTTGGAGGTCTCTAGTCCAACCCCTATTTGGAACAGGACTGTACTCAGTCCTAGGTCAGGTCAGCTATGGCTTTATCAAAGTAAGCCTTGAAAACCTTAAGCGACATCTCCCACCTCTCTGGATATCTTTCCAGTGCTGCACCACCTGTCTAGTAAAGAGTTTTTATCCTAATGTCGAGTTTGAACCTCCTAAGCTGCAACTCATAGCTGTTCCCTATTATTACACCGTCTGCTGCTTTAGGTGAGGAAACTGCTGCACTGAAGAGGTGAAATGATTTTTTTTTTTTGTCCTGTGTGCAGCATCATATTTCTCTCTGAACTGCCAGCAGTGTGCATTGAACGGGCAGCTTCTGGCTGTTGCCTGAGCTCTGCAGAAAGGCTCAGGAGAAGAGCACAGGGTGTTGAATACTTTTGTGATTCTCATGTTCCCTTGGGCTTCTTTCTCCTGTGTAGGCTTGCATCAGATCTCGCAGAACAAGGTGGCAGTGCTGCTCCTGGCTGGAGGACAAGGAACTCGCCTGGGAGTGAGCTATCCCAAGGGCATGTACAACGTGGGGTTGCCCAGTGGCAAGACCTTGTATCAGATCCAGGCAGAAAGAATCCGCAAAGTGGAGCAGCTCGCTGGCCAGAGACATCACTGCAAGTGTACCGTCCCTTGGTAGGTGACCTGGAGCCACAGACCCACTGTGTCTTTGTGACACAGTCTTGCCTGTACTGGCTTCTAGAAGCATTTTGCGGGGTGCTGTACGGAGACACATCAGGGAGAGCCTTTTGTCTGCAGGATTTGTCATGCCAGCACCTGGAGGAGGGTGCACAGGGATGGGAAGTGGCAGGTCTGTGTTTGCAGACCTGAGGGACCAAGCACTGCCCTTGAATCACTGTCCACTCCCCTAACTGCTGTACTGCACTGTCTTTTCAAGCACAGTCCCTGACAACACTTTAAACAGCACTTTTCGGTGCCTTCGTGATCCTTCGTGAGAGATTTCATCCATTTGTGTTGTGCTTTCTCAGGTTCCTGCATGGAGGGAGAGATCACCTAGAGCTCACCTTCCCAGACCCTCCACCTCCCCTTGCCTGCAATTTCTGCTGCAGCAAAAAACCTCTTCCCCTCACAGTAGTGAATGCTTGTCACGCTCCATTTTCAGGCCACCTCCTGTTGTCGTTTACAACTGGCTGCTGTTTCTCCTGGCTTCTCCTAGCTTTCAGAAGCCGCCAGGCTTCAAAAGGGACTAGTTCTGTGCATGGTGCAAAATATGAATTCCCTATGGGATGTGGTGGGTGAGAAAGAGGATGGCTCTGTGACATGCTTCTGGGAATGTTTTCTGCTAAGTGTTCTCCTTAGACTATAAAGAGATACCTTTATGAAATCACTGTCTGGTCTGAGCCAGAGTCTGGGAAGAGTGAAAGAGCATGTGTCTGAAGTCTTCAGGGTAGCGCATTGTTTTACAAATCGGAGATTGAAGGTGACTGAGTCCATATTGTGTTTTTCCTGAAGCCCTGCATACATGACCTGAATTGCAAATGCAACATCCCTGGTGCTGCTGGAGCCAGGATGGGTTATTTGCAGGGTGCAACATCTGCTTGATAATGTTTACAGTTCCTCTCCCTGGGCTGAGGAGGCAGTTGGCTGCTACAGTACACCAGAGGCCAAGCTGTGCTGTGCTGCAAAGATGTAAATCTGAGGGTTTGTGAGGTCCAGGCTCTCCTGTGCTAGGGGCTGATACCTCTGGCATGCTGGCAAAGGACCATGTATACTTATACCAATAGTTACTGGAGAAGTGCTTGACTGGTAGATTATGAAGATGGCTCTTAGCCACTGTTGAAGAAGGAAGATAGTGGGGGGAGAGACAGCAGCAATGTGGAGCTGGAAGAAGAGGAGGAAATAAAGAAACTTAAGAGAAAAACAAATCTTTTGAAAATGCTGCTGTTTGCCTTGGCACAGAAGAGGCACTGGCCGACTGAGCTGCTTTGCAGCTCATTCTCAGGTCCTCGTGCTGGTCAGTGCTTCCTTAGACATTTAACATCAGTTTGAATCTGGGGTGAACGCAGCTGTCGTACTGTCCTTTGCCCTGTTTTCCAGCTCATTTGGATATCCAGATGTTGTTCATGTTTAGGGAAAAGCTGTTCTGTCCTGGCTGGAGCTAAGCCTGTGGGTAGGATCATGCACAAGACCCTGTGCAGCCTTCCTGTGGGATGAGTTCCAGAGGAGAGCTCTCCTGCTGAGTTGCATACCTCAGGATACTGTAGTGTCTGCCATTTAACACTCTTGGGTTTCCTCCCTTTTGTGTGCCATTTGTAGTTTTGTCTTCCACTTGTGCTTTTCTTGCTCATTGCTCAGCACTTGTTCCTGCCCAGGTACATCATGACAAGTGAGTTCACGCTGGGGCCAACAGAAGAGTTCTTTGTAGAACACAACTACTTCAACCTGGATAGATCCAACGTGGTTATGTTTGAACAGAGGATGCTGCCCGCTGTCACCTTTGATGGGAAGGCTATCTTGGAAGAGAAGGGGAAAATTGCTATGGCTCCAGGTACCCTGCTATTCAATCTTACATGGTAGAGTTATGTAATATGTGTTGATAATTGTTGCTAGCCATCAGCCAGCCTTAACACTTGGAGGTCGGTGTTAATGCTTCTAATTTAGCATGGGAGGGTTTAGTTAAATGTTTCAGGCTGGTAATCAAGATTGTGACAATCTCTGTTTAGTTCTTTCTGGAGATTTACCCACAGCATATGGTTTTTATCAAAGCCTGGGAGTATTGGCAGGATTAGGAGTCATGCAGCTGTAGGTTAGCAACAACGTGCATCAGCAGGACTCTGCCTGAAGTTCCTGGGACGCTGCCTCCCAGGGCTGAAGCTGTGAACTCTTTCCAAAATGGCTGCAATGTCTCCCCTAGTAAAGTTCTCCTCTTCTTATAACCTGGACATGGTAAGAGGCTCGGTGAAGGCAGCCTGGTCGGGCTATGTTGCAGTGATGCGCTTTGGCAGCTGCAGAGTGGTTTTCCTGAGCTGACAGGGGTGTTGAAGGAGGGACCATGAAAGCATGATCTGTGATGAACAAATGTGCAGGTATCTTTTGTGCAGCTGCAGTTCAAGCCTTTAAAAAGGCTTTGGGAAGTTGCAGAGGGACGATGAACAGACAATAAGATTTATTTTAGTCTTTTTCTCCAGGCTGAATTTTAAATATGCTTTTGCTCTGCACTGGAAGAGAAGAAATGTAACAGGCTTTTCCCACCTTCTGCATAATGTTTTGCCTTTAGTGTCTCTGAGGATCTTACAAGGCTTCATAAAAAGTCTTGTAACACTTTTCTGTGAGGCTGGTTCCCACAGTCCCACTCTGCAGATGAGGGAGCTGAGGTGTAGGGGAAACAGGCTTGCCTGAACTGTGTGGCAGAGCTGGAAATAAAATCTGGTATCGCTGACTCTTGGCTAGAAAGCATTCACTGCTCTACTGTGTTGTGGTTTAGCCCTAGTTGCCACGCAGCTGCTCACTCACCCTCCCCAGCGAGATGGCGGAGAGAATCAGAAAGAAAGGAAAACTCGTGGTTTGAGATGAAGACAGTTTACTAGAATAGCAAAGGAAAATGACAATAATACAAAATATAAGGATACTAAAATACAGAAAACAAACAATGCACAATTTCTCACCACGGTACAGCCCATCCTGAGTAGTGATCATGGAAATGAAACAGAGCAGCAAGAGAAGGAGAGAGAACTGCCCCCTGGCCAACCACTGATTATATACTGAGCGTGACATTTATGGCATGGAATACTCTTTGGCCAGTTTGGGTCAACTGTACTGCCTATACCCCTCCCAGCTTCTTGCATCTGCACATTATCGAAACCTGGTCTCTTTAGCAACAACTCATAACATCTATGTATTTGTCAATGTTCTGAATATACTAAGTCCCATGCTAAATCCAAAACACAGTGGCTACCGAGAAGAAAATTAGCTCAATTCCAGCCAAAACCAGGACATGCTGTTCAAGAAGGTTTGCTTGGGACTTTCAGGTTTTGCTCTGTTAGCCACAAAAACCCCTGCAAAGTCACTAACTAACCAGGGCTTTCTCTTTTCTCTTGCATTATAGATGGCAATGGTGGCTTATACCGTGCTTTGGTGGATAACAAGATCTTGGATGACATGAAGCAGCGTGGAATTCAGTATGTCCATGTATACTGTGTGGACAATATCCTTGTGAAAATGGCAGATCCAGTCTTCATAGGCTTCTGTGTTTCCAAAGGGGCAGATTGTGGTGCCAAGGTGAGGCGATGCTAACGTAAGGCTGTTTCCCCACAAGGAGTTAAGGTCTGATTATGCTTGAAGCTCCTGGGTCTGCTGAGCTTAGATGAAGCGGGGTGTTCAGACCTCTGAACTGTCCAACAGTGACCTGCTCCGAGCAGATTTAGAGGAGCTGCTTGCTGACTCTGTTGCATTCAGAATCCCTACCTATGAGTGTTCTCCTCCCCTCTTCCCAGAGTATTCTGGAAAATGAACTTCAATTAGAGCAATGACTGTAACTGCACAGGAAACTACAAACTGGAATTGCTTCCCCTTTATTCCCTGCCCTTTCTGCAAAGGCACCTGGGCTATCTAGAAGCTGTATTGGACTGGGTTGTGTTTTACAAATGCACCTTTAAGTCTTAACGGAAGCATTCCTTATGCCCACTGGGGAAGACGGGGAAAGCCAAACCAGCCTAGTTTTGTCACCCTAAAGCAGCAGGTGCCTGAGGAGAGATTTATGTTACTTTGATCATTAACACTGTTTGTGCAAACAGGGAGCTGAAGGCAAATAGCTGCAGACGTGTTTCATTTAATGCCAGATACCAGTCCTTGATAAGAGAAGTGCCCCACAGTATGCTGATTTTTTTTTTTATCTGGTTTGTTTTCTGAGCACCTGTGCAATTGAATGGTCAAGTACTGGGTTTTATGTCCAGTTATTGGGCAGAACATGCTTCCGGGCTATTCTGTACACCCAGCACTGCCCTGCCTGTGCTCCTGAGGTGCTGGAGGATCAGTATGCAACAGCCTGTAGGATCGTTTGTACATGGGAGTTGGAATAGTGCTGGGATTTTCTTCCTCCTTGTCATAGCCCTCTGTCCTGTGGCTGCAGGTGGTGGAGAAGGCCTACCCCACAGAGCCTGTTGGGGTGGTGTGCTGTGTGGATGGCATCTGCCAGGTGGTGGAGTACAGTGAGATCAGCCTGGAGACCGTGCAGCAGCAAAGCCTGGATGGGGGACTGATGTACAGTGCTGGCAATATCTGCAACCATTTCTTCACAGTTGAGTTCCTGGAGGTGGTGGCGCAGTAAGTTCCAGCAGACCTGCTAGGCAGCTGTGCAGTCCAGAAATGCCTCCCAGAGTGGATATTCTCATTTCTCACTCTGTAATTTTAGTTATGGCCACCTCCTGCTCTGCTTTTCACCTCCTCTCTCCTCCAAACAGTTCAAAACAGCTGTGTCTACTTTCTGACAGCCCCAGCATGCTCTTCAGGCCTTACTTATTGAAGAGGTTGCATGCTTTGCTGTAGCTAAATCGACTGACATATACCAGTGCATGACCTTCCTGGGCCTGCAAGCGTGAGCAGCCACGTGGGCTGCAGTGCGGTCAGTGATGTGGTCAGTGATGCAGCCCCATACAGAGAATTTTCAATAGGAATGTCACCCATGCCATCCCTTGGGACAACAGAGATTGGAGGAGAGGGTGAAGCTGAGGGAGGATGCTGCATCTTGGTGTTGGGAGATGGGGATGTGATGCTGGGCATCCAGTGAGCAGCTGTATGATCTTCCTGAAGAGCCTGATCCGCCTGTGTGTGAGGGATCTGCTCTGCTCCATTGTCATCCCAGTCAGATAACAATTCAGGTTACCTTTTTTAATCCCTGCTGGCAATTCAGCTGGATGTTAGGTTCTTCCTCTCCTCTTGCTTTACCCTGTCATTTCCCACTGGTGCAGGAAGTGCCGCTGGCTGGGCTGCTCTGCTCAGTGAGGTGTTCCCTGGATGTGACTTGGATCAGTTTGGAGATTTGATCTCACAACAGTTGAGAGATGACCCAGAGCAGTAAAAAGCAGTCTGCTTCCCAAAAAGTGTACTACTTAGAATTTTCTAAGTGGGCATGAAGTAAATGAACTTGTTTCTTCTCCTTTTGCAGGAAATATGAGCCGCAGCTGAAGCATCACATAGCTGTAAAGAAGGTGCCTTATATTGATGAGGAGGGAAATCTGGTAAAACCACTAAAACCAAATGGGATAAAGCTGGAGAAGTTTGTGTTTGATGTGTTCCAGTTCTCAAAGTTAGTGGCAGACATGATTTTATTTTTTTTCCTCCTCCTCTTAATGTTTATTTGAATGACCTGTAGGTTGTAACAGGCCTTGCCAGGGAGCATGTGGTTTGTGGGTGGCTTGTTAGAAGGGCTGTTGGATCTACACTAAGCTCTAACACAACAGTAATGCCACAGAGGTGCATTCACAGGGTGCTTGGCAGCAGCCAAACTTGCTGTGCCCATGCTCCCAGAACTGTTTGTTCTGCCGGGGATGTGTTGGCTGGCCTGAACACTGATATCCCTTTGAAAGAAACAAAAAAGGGAAATTGAGCTCAAAGCCAACGTTTTGTACAAGCCCATGTTGGAGTATTCAGACTCGCAGAAATTAGGACTTTCAGTATTTTGGCTTCCATGGCAACTGCAGCTCTGGTACATTTTCGATGCATGTTACACCCGGCTCAGCTCACACCCTTTGTGCTTGGAAAACAGGTTGCTTAAGCACTGTGGGGCCAAGTTCCTGTTGCTGTGGGAATTGTCAGTGTTGCCCTGCCAGGCTCTAAAACATAACTGAGAGCACTGTGCCATAGTGTTAGCCCAGTCAGGGGTACTTTGTAGTTAGGGAATGTGGGACTTCAATAATTTAGGAATTTAGCATAAGTGTTCTTATAAGACCTATTTTCTGAGGGCTTGAATTCAGCAGTAAAGATTGTGTTTTAGGCTTAAATAAATGGTAAAAAGAGACCTCAAGCAAACTGAATTATCTTTGTTTGGGGATTTTTGTTTTTAGAGCTTTTACTTTAGGATAGAGAGCTTGAGGTTTGAACCAGTCTCCATTTCCTGACACATGTTCAGTAATGAAGTATCACACCAAAGGCAAAACCAGTGTGATGGAAATTGCTGAGTTCTGAGCTTTGAAGGGACTCACCTGCAAGGAGTGATTCCTTGTGCTTTTTTAATAATACTGCAAAGCCACCTTGGCAGCTGCTCTTCACACGTGCAATGCAGAAATGCACAGATGCTGCTGTGGGATTTTTTTAAATTTGCATTCCTATTTCTGGTAAAGAGCTGTACTTAACATTCAACTGTGAATCCTTGCATATTACTTATTCATCCCTGGGAACTGGTGTCCTCTGTTGATCCTTGCCTACAGACTCCCAAGTGGAATGGCCATTTCTTGGAGCAGGGATGTGATGCTCTGAAGTGAGCTGCACAGCTTGGCGCTGTGTCTAAGCTTCAGACATTGCTACTCTCTCCATTCTGCCATGCTTAGAGACTCTCTCTTAGCTGAGACTTTTTGTCCATGAGTCTCCTGGTGCCTGGAGAGGTTTCTGTGGGATCTCTGTGGGAGAAGATGGGGAGAAGCTGTTCAGTAGGGCCTGTTGTGATAGAACAAGGGGTAATGGGTTTAAATTAGAAGGAGGTAGGTTTAGATTAGATATTAGAAAAAAATTTTTTACAATGAGAGTTGTAGAGCACTGGAACAGGTTGCCCAGAGAGGTGGTGGATGCCCCATCCCTGGAATCGTTCAAGGCCAGGCTGGATGAGGCTCTGAGCAACCTGATCTAGTCAGGGATGTCCCTGCTTCTTGCAGGGGGGTTGGACTAGATGACTGCTGAAGGTCCCTTCCAACTCTAACTATTCTATGATTCTATGATTCTGTAGAACTATTGCTATTCCTCTCACCAGTGCACAGCTCTGGAGGATTGTGAGGCTGCTGTTACATTCCCAAAGAGACTGGGTGTTGTAGTTCAGCCCCGATCGGGACCAGACTACACAGTCTCTCTCTCAGCGACAGAGAATAGGAGACTGAGACAGGGAACAAGATAACCTCCCCCGACCCCTCCCTCTTCCCGGGCTTAACATTATCTCTACTACCTCCCCTCCCGAGCGGCACAGGGCGGGGGGGGGGGGGAGGGAATGGGGGTCGCGGTCAGTTCATCACGCGTTGTTTTACGCCGCTGTGTCATTGTCGGGGGGAAGAACTCCTCGCATTCCTCCTCTGCTCCAGTGTGGGGTCCCTCCCACGGGCCACAGTCCTCCGTGAAACTGCTCCGGCGTGGGTCATCTCTTCCACGGGGTGCAGTCCCTCTAGAACAGCTGTCCCAGCGGGCCCTCCACGGGCCACAGCCTCCTTCAGGCCTCCACCTGCTCCGGCGTGGGGTCCTCCACAGGCTGCAGGTGGATCTCTGCCCCTCCGTGGACCTCCATGGGCTGCAGGGGGACAACCCGCTCCACCATGGTCTTCACCACGAGTTGCAGAGGAATCTTGGCCAGGAGCCGCGTTACTCCTCCCCCTCCTCCTTCACTGACCTTGGTGTCTGCAGCCGTTCCTCACAACAGGCTGGCAGACGCCTCTCAGGATCCTTTTTACATCTTATTCACTTCAACTGCTCAACTCCTCTCCACTTCTTGCAGCCGGGCTGGGCCGAGTTGGGCCCAGTCTGCTGCCTGGCGGGAGGCCAGAGGGTGAGGCCTGCAAGGCCTATGAGGCCTGCGCCTCGCCTTCTCTGCCCCCCCCCCCCGCTCAGCTGCTTCACATCTTCTCTTCTCTTCTTTTCCCGTTTTCCCGTACTTAAATACGTTATCGCAGAGGTGTTATCACGGGACATTCTGCTACCAATTGGCTCGGCCTTGGCCAGCAGCAGGTCCGCCCTAGGCCCGTCCGAGTGCACTAAACGAAGGGGAGCAACTTCTAGCAGTTTCCTACAGAAGCCCCCACCTTAGCCCCCCCTCACTAACAAAACCAGAACACTGGGCTTCTTACTGTGTTTTTACATCATACAGCCCTGGTACTTTTTTGCTCTTTAGATGGGAGATGGGCTTCCCCTAGCCCCAGGCTGCATACATCACTGCTCCCTAAAATATTATGAGCCTTTCCCTATGAAAATTCTTGCATCAACAGGGCTGATGGCTAGCCTTATTTTTCATTATCATTGTTTTCTCCCCTTTACCGGTAGGAATTTTGTGGCATTTGAAGTTTTGAGAGAAGAGGAGTTCTCGCCACTAAAAAATGCAGACACAGCTGACAAAGACAGTGCTACCACTGCTCGGCGAGCCCTCCTGGCCCAGCATTACCGCTGGGCTCTTAAGGCTGGGGCCAGATTTCTGGATGAAAATGGTTGCAGGATACCAGAGAAACTCAGGTATGAACCTCTGTGACCTCCGCAGCTTCTCTGCCTGTGGCTGCCCAACCATGCCAGCTAGCTAATGGGATGTACTGTGCTCTACAAAACTGGGCGTTAGTTTGATCACAGGGTGACTTGATATGACTTTGGTTCAGCTGATCTTTCCTGAACATGCAGAGTAATGTCTATTACAGCTTCTGCTCCATTAGTGATTGTGAGTGCTCTAGACAGTAAGGCACAGTGCTCTGGGCTTTATATCTGGTGGAGATTCCTGCCCTTAGGGCCATGAATTGACTCCTCCTGTAGCAGCTCATCAGGCAGGGGTGACCTTTTCCATCAGTCTGGATGTAGCCAGCCTAAGGAATTGTAATTTGTAGTCCTCACCAGCTTTTCTGAATATGGCCCCAGTGCTTAAAGCCCAGCAAGATTCTCAGGTGGGCATAAGGATCAGCTATTACAGCAATTACCAATTTGGATACTTCCTACATCGTGCTGAATTTGACTATGGGGCTATTACTTCATCAACTCATAGTTTAATAAACCCACGAACTATTAATTTTATTTGAAAAGCACCTCTATAAGAGCGATGCTCTTGCTTTGGTGTGAAATATTTTGGACTTGCTAATTCCCTTTTATTTTCACACTTTGTATTCATATAATGTCTAGTGCATGTGAATATAACAAATGTCTGTCTGGATATCCTGCTCTTGATGATCTTTTGAAGAAGATGCACTATTTTTTAAGCATAGCAAGAAGTTAATCCTGTGTTCTCTTCTCTAGTCTCTCAGGAACTGAAGATCCTCCAGCTGTGTGTGAGATTTCTCCATTAGTGTCTTACTTTGGAGAGGTGAGAATAATTATCTATGGAGGTATTCTTAACAGTGTGCAGGTATGCATCTGATTTCTTTCCAAACACAGGGGATTTCTTTAGCCTGGGCTTCCTGAGAAATGGTAAGATCAAGGGAACTAGGACTTGGGCTCTGCGTTACATCCATGGTTCCACTGTGGTTTACCGTTCAGCAATTTGTCCACTCTCAGTTTTAGCCATTTGTAAAATTAAATTTGCAATGAGGCTGCAGAGTTTCATTAAGACTCACAGTACTTTGAGATCTTCTGAATGAAAAGTGCAGAATATTCAAGTTACAAAATCTATGGGGTTTCTGTATTTGGTTGTATGCTGATTTGTGCCCATCTCCCACAGTAAGTGAATATTGAACGAGAAGTGTGATATGTGCATAGGCTTTAGAGAAATCACATCTTAGAACAGATTCTCAAGTTTGTCCCTCTGAAAATAATTGTTCCTGAGAAAGCTGCTTCCATTTAGTAGTGAGAAGAGGAGCTTTCCTGTGTTGGACAGACAGAGTGAGAAATAGTGGATTCCAGGAGGATACGTGGGCACTGTGGGGAAAGGCGTTCATAAAACTTTGCATCTTTGCTAGGTTTCCACGAGCAGGTAGTGAATTCATTGGAATCAATGCATTGTAAGAACGACATGAAAACAAGGCAATTTAAGTTGACTTTTCTTTGCTAAGATTATTCTTATGTAAGTTAAGGACTCACCTTTCCATGCCTACCCCTCCTCAGGAAGCTTGTTTCTGAGATCTGTTGTTTTACGGTTCATCGGTGCCTCTCCTTCATGAACCCCAGGCTTGGGGCTGAAATGCTTTCCATCTCTGTTACTGCGGAAACTGTCGCTGTTGTCTGTCCTTCTCATGACCTTTTAACTTTAGGTAGTCAGTCGCTCTTTGAGGACTTTACGACCTAACCATACCATTTTCACAGGGTCTGGAGGCATACATGAAGAACAAAGACTTGCGTTCTCCCTTTGTACTCGATGAAAACAAAGCGGAAATGCTAGGAAATTCTTGAAGAGGAGGGAGGCCTTTCCCCTTCAAATTAGATCTCTGTCTGTCAGATCCATTATAAGAACTGACATTGGTAAAATGTCAGCTATGAAGTGTATTATTAAAAGAATTCCTTTGCAGTATCGAATCGATGCCAGATCTTTGCAGCAGTTGTGTTTACACACATGTGTGTGTGCTCACCAGTTCTGTTTGGTAACTTTGAAGGCTATGCCTTTTACCTCAGTCTGTTTTGTAGACTTGGATGTGAATGAAGATTAATACCTTCCAGGTACCAAACAGATTTTATATTTCTTATTTGCTATGCATATGAATATATAAAAGAGCCAGTCACAGCCTAATAATTTAGCTTTGCATTCAAGAAGATTAAATCTCTTCAGTGCCTTGTTAGCTATCCTGTTTGTACTGGTGGGGTTGGGGTTTTTTTGTTTGGTTTTGTTTTAAAATTGTGTGCACAGCTGAAGAATCAGTCTGAGGCCCCACCCTGAAAAGTATGGAATGACTTTGTGAACTGGGGCCTTTCTCTCCAGAGATCTATCTTTTCCCTAATCCTGTGCTGTTTAGAAGATCCGTTTCAGCAATTGCATCCTCTGACCAGATCACACAGAGGAGTCTGCTGTAGGTAGGGATACTGCTGTGTGGCAGTGTTGCTTGAGGTTTGGACTCCAAAGCAGAACAGACTAGTTTGAATATCTAGGCTCACTAGTGCCATTCCAAGAAAACAGAAGTAATTATGCAGCTTAAACTGATTGCTTTTTACAGCTGTAGTGACCTGGCTTTTTTTATTAAAAAAAGATTGAGTATTTTTTTTTCTCTGCTCTTCCTGTCTGTAACAAACATTTATTTTACTTTCCATTTTTATGTTTAATGTATATCATATCCCTCAAAGGGAGACTCTTTTAAAGTGCCTGAAAGTAATAGAGAACAAATCCTGATGGTAGAAATTAATGCTTAACAAAAAAAAAAAAAAAAAGACTTAATCCCAACATAACCAGTGTACACAGTAAAACACCAGCTTCTGCTTCTACAGTTTCTGGCCAGGTGGTTTTCCAGCACTCTTTCACTTATTAAATAATTCTTTAGATGCCTTCCTCTTAAATATATTACTAACCATAATGTAAAGATAAGAGTCAGCTAATTAAGGACGCTAATTGCTAGAACATACGTAGCTTGTGAACTCAGCCTTCGCCGTGGGATCCCGGGGTGGCTGTGATCCACAGAGAGTGTTCCTGTTCAGCCTTTGGACGCTGCCTTTGGACGCTGCCCCGGCAAGCAGGGTGCCCACCTGCTGCAGAACCTGCACTGAACACACCAAAGTTGTTTCAGCCTTTGTGAGGATGCTGCAGGTGCATGGTTGGGTGGCCTTTGCTTGAGCCCTAAATAGGGTGTTAAGGAAGGTGGTGAGGAAAATGTCTCACCAGATGTTTCATGCATCTGCTTCTAATGTGGAATTGCTGATGCTATTTTATTAAGCATAAATGTTTTAAATAACTTAAATGGCTTTCTGTAATTCCTGATGTGAAGCTGCATTCAGAATGTTGGGGAAGTACAAAAATGACTTTGACAGTAAATACAGTTTGTAAGTAGGCTCATGTTTTCCAAAGAAAGCACCTAAGTGTCAATGGCAGAGTTTTCAGGTATAAAGTGTTTCTGCATGCACATATATAATGAGCCTTTTGCACATGCAGACCAGCTAATGACAGGTCCGATTACCTCATTTTGCATGCCAGTAATTCCCATTTTTAGTATAAATTAAGCATTTGTCCTTGACACTCAATTCTGTAATTTTTTTCACACTGTGTTTCTATGGGTCATTCCATTCCTGTCAGTCAAGATTTATACCTGAGAACAAATTGTGTTGTATCTTTGTGAGTATTGCTTTTCGATTCAGGCACTCACTTGTTTTAAATTGCACTGTGCTATAAAGAAAGGATATGTCTTTTGCTCTTTCTCAATTGCTTTCTCTTTTGAAACTTCAGTTCCCCTGTGTTTTAATCATGTATACTCTTAGCTGCTGACATGGTTTTTAGAGGTTGTTGTCAAGGAAAAGCTGAATCGGAATGCTAAATGCCTTGTCTGTTGGGTTTTTTTTTCCTATGACTCCTCACACTTTAAACTGGATCATAGGAAGAATTTTGAGAGAAATTAAACAAAAAAAATCTGTCCTGTGTGTATGTTCTGGTTTTGTTAGTGAGGGGGGGACCTAAGGTGGCAGCTTCTGTAGGAAACTGCTAGAAGTTGCTCCCCTTTGTTCAGTGGACTCGGCCGGGCCTAGGGCGGACCCACTGCTGGCCAAGGCTGAGCCAATTGGTAGCAGAGTGTCCCGTGATAACGCCTCTGCGATAACGTATTTAAGTAGGGGAAAACAGGAAAAAGAGGAGGAGAAGATGTGAAGCAGCTGAGCGGGGGGCAGAGAGGGGGAGGCGCGAGCCTCATGGGCCTTGCAGGCCTCACCCTCTGGCCTCCCGCCGGGCAGCCGACTGGGCCCAACTCGGCCCAGCCCGGCTGCAAGAAGTGGAGAGGAGATGAGAAGTGAATAAGATGTAAAAAGGATCCTGAGAGGCGTCTGCCAGCCTGTTGTGAGGAACGGCTGCAGACACCAAGGTCAGTGAAGGAGGAGGGGGAGGAGTAACGCGGCTCCTGGCCAAGATTCCTCTGCAACTCGTGGTGAAGACCATGGTGGAGCGGGTTGTCCCCCTGCAGCCCATGGAGGTCCACGGAGGGGCAGAGATCCACCTGCAGCCTGTGGAGGACCCCACGCCGGAGCAGGTAGAGGCCTGAAGGAGGCTGTGGCCCATGGAGGGCCTGCTGGGGCAGCTGTTCTAGAGGGACTGCACCCCGTGGAAGAGATGACCCACGCCGGAGCAGTTTCACGGAGGACTGTGGCCCGTGGGAGGGACCCCACGCTGGAGCAGAGGAGGAATGCGAGGAGTTCTTCCCCTGATGATGATACAGCGGCGTAAAACAACGCGTGATGAACTGACCGCGACCCCCATTCCCTTTTCCCGCCCCGTGCCGCTCGGGAGGGGAAGGTAGTAGAGATAATGTTAAGCCCGGGAAGAGGGAGGGGTGGGGGGAGGTTATCTTGTTCCCTGTCTCATTCTCCTGCTAATTTTAGAAATAAATGAATAGTTTTCCCCAAGTCGAGTCTGTTTTGCCCGTGACGGTAACTTTAAGGATTTCTCCCCGTCCTTATCTCAAACCTTGAGCTGTTTTTTCTTATATCATCTCCTCCTATTCTCTCGGAGGGTGGGGGGAGCGAGAGACAGACTGCGTAGTCTGGTCCTGATCAAGGCTGAACTACGACAGTGTAACAAAGTAATTGTACTATGCATTATGAACAGAAAAAAGTACCCGAAACAAAGGAAGGTTCCATAGTACTCCAGAAACTTTTGGACACCTAAGCATTTTTATAATAAAGATGTTACTGTGATTTTTATGTGTCTGTGTTTCTTGTTCATGAGGAAAATATGCTTGTTGTCTTTGTCCTTACATGTGGGTGTTGTCACCAGAGCAGCAGAATGCTGCGACAGTGTGACTGATGACACAGCTAGGGGCTGCATGCCCACGCTTCAGATATACAGGGGGATGTGGAACTCGGCAGAGGGTAATTCCTGAAAGAGTTTGACGTTGTTGGATGTTTTTTTTTTTTTTTTTTTGTCAGAAAACAAAAGACTCTGCCTACAATCCTGTTTGTTGGTTTTTTTTTTCGTTTGTTCTTTCCAAGCTTTTCAACTCAGTTTACTAAAGGGATGGAGTTTAATTGTGGGTGGTGTATGGTTTTCTTTTACATAAAGTCATTTGAGTGATCTAGATTTGAGTCAGGCTTTCGCAGCTGTTGCGTAGGTAATGAGCATTCACTGCGGTGCAACTTTTGCTTGCCCTTCCCATTGACAAGCACTTTTTAAACAGGGTGCTATTTATATAACAATCAGTAGGGGAAGTTAGTAATCTTCCACAAATGACAGATTGTCCTTTCTTTTGAGGGTTTAGTGCTGAATCCAGCAAAGTTCAGAAGTAGATACTCTTCTTTCCTTACCTCTGTCACCCCTTGTTTCTCTCTTGGCATCCATATGAAGGCTCCTGGGGTTCTTAATATGTTCTTAAGGTACATGAATCAGTAATTTCCTGTGATAGGAAAATAAATACTAAAAATGAATGCATGCTTCAGGCTTCTGTTAAATTGTTCCTCCACTTGTTTATGTAGAGTGTTCATATCCAGCATAATTGTTTGCTTCCTTAGTTTTTTTTTTTTTAATAATGAAATGCTCAGCAAAACACCCAATTTTCAGTTTTATCTGCAAATCTGGTGTCAGGTGGATTCTAAATTCAAAGGTTCAAATGATGCATGTTAACTGAACAGGTAGGCACAGCTGAAGGTGAATTCAGTGCCAGCACTTTAAGCAGTAGTCCATGGCTGCTTCAACACTTTCCTATTGGACTACAAACCTGATACAGAAGTAATGGTTATTACAAAACCATAGTCATGTTGTGGCTTTGAATGTGTACATCACTAGGGACTGCTCTTCCCTGTTCCTCTGCACCCACTGATAATGTGGGTGATCGCTCCTCCCCAGTGAAGATGCAGAGAACTGTTTGCATGGGAAGTGACAAAGGGCTGGGGGTCTGTGGAGAAGCAGGTGAGGGATGGAATTGTGTGGGACAAGTGGATCCTACAGAGCACCAAAAGTCAGTGCTAGATTTTATGGAAGGGTTTATTTACACAACCGTTTAAGTTGCTTTTTACCCACTCAAACACATCTTCTCACAGATTTCAGTTGTCTGCCCTCAGGCCCATGTTCCTGTGTTGTCTGCCCAGGACGAGGGATGCTGGCTCTGGGGTTCTCACTGGCAGGTGACAATGACATTAGACAGCTCTGCTCCGTCCTCTGGGAGACAGCAGTAGTTTGGGGTTTTCCTTCACTGTGCTCACCTTCCTGGCGGGCTGGCAGGAGGAGCAATGGCGTCTGTCGCGCATCCTCCTCTTGTCGAGGCCCAGTCTCTTCCGCTGCATGGCTGCTGTGGCTGTACCAGAGCGCAGTTCTCCAAGCTGGATGGGAGCTGCATCTCCCTGAGCTCAGCTGGATGGGAGTGTGTAGGCCCTTCTGCTGTCGAGTTCTTCTTCCTGGGACGAGCAACTGACATCATCTACCTGGACTTGTGCAAAGCTTTTGACACTGTCCCGCACGACATCCTTCTCTCTAAACTAGAGAGACATGGGTTTGATGGACGGACCACTCGGTGGATAAGGAATTGGCTGGATGGCCGCACTCAGAGAGTGGTGGTCAACGGCTCAATGTCCATGTGGAGACCGGTCACGAGTGGCGTCCCTCAGGGGTCCGTGCTGGGCCCGGCCCTGTTCAACATCTTTGTCGGCGACATGGACAGTGGCATAGAGTGCACACTCAGCAAGTTCGCCGACGACACCAAGCTGTGTGGTGCCATCGACACGCTGGAGGGGAGGGATGCCATCCAGAGGGACCTTGACAGGCTGGAGAGGTGGGCCTGTGCCAACCTCATGAAGTTCAACCAGGCCAAGTGCAAGGTCCTGCACAAGGGTCAGGGCAATCCCAGGCACAAATACAGGCTGGGCAGAGAATGGATGGAGACCAGCCCTGAGGAGAAGGACTTGGGAGTGCTGGTGGATGAGAAGCTCAACATGAGCAGGCAATGCGCCCTTGCGGCCCAGAAGGCCAACCGCATCCTGGGCTGCATCAAGAGAAGCGTGGCCAGCAGGTCGAGGGAGGTGATTCTGCCCCTCTACTCTGCCCTGGTCAGACCCCACCTGGAGTACTGTGTCCAGTTCTGGAGCCCCCAGCACAAGAAGGACATGGACCAGTTGGAGAAGGTCCAGAGGAGGGCCACGAAGATGATAAAAGGGCTGAGAGAGTTGGGGCTGTTCAGCCTGGAGAAGAGGAGGCTCCGGGGAGACCTGAGAGCAGTCTTCCAGTACCTCAAGGGGGCCTACAAGAAAGATGGGGAAAGGCTGTTTAGTAGGGCCTCTTGTGATAGGACGAGAGGTAATGGTTTTAAAATCGTGGGGGGTAGATTTAGATTAGAAATTAGGAAAAATTTTTTTACGATGCGAGTTATAGAACACTGGAACAGGTTGCCCAGAAAGGTGGTGGAGGCCCCATCCCTGGAAACGTTCAAGGCCAGGCTGGATGAGGCTCTGAGCAACCTGATCTGGTTGGGGATGTCCCTGCTCCTTGCAGGGGGGTTGGACTAGATGACCTTTGAAGGTCCCTTCCAACCCTAACCATTCTATGAGTCTATGATTCTTGATGATCTCCCACATGCACATTTCCATTTATGAGTTCTATGCCAATATTTCTGTGTCTAGTCTCTATATTATAATCTTACAACATGGAGAAAAAGTGAGGGCTCCCAGCCGCTGCTTAGGGCTCATTGCCCCCCCGGGCAGCTGGAGTCCTCCCCGGGCAGGGCCCGGCTACCTGGCAAAGCGAGGGGAAAGGGGAAGAAATCCAGGCCCGAGCACCACCAGCGCTCTGCCCGGATGAGCTGCCCTTGCCGGGATGTCTGGTGGCTTCGCTTGGACTCGGAACAAGCCCACGCCGAGAGCTGCGACCCCCTCGGGCGCCCCCGGTGGGTGTCGCGGGTGGGCGGTGCGGGGCCCCCGCCGCACCAGCGCTGCGTGAAGCGGTGAGCGCCGCGACTGCCGCCTGCCCGCCCGCGTGAGGGTGAGCAGTCCCCACGGCCTCGCCGCGCCCCGCTGCCCGCGGCCAGGCCGCCGCAGCCCATGGACCGGCGTTCGCGGCTACCCCGTCGGCGCTGGCCGCCCGTGGCGGGGCCGGTTGCGAGGGCGCGGCGCGGCTGCTGCTAGGGGCACCATAGAGTCCCGCCGCGCTCTCGGGATAGAGCGGCACCCGGAAGTGGCCGCTTCGTCCCGCTCTGTGCTGGGCGGCGCGGGATGATGGCGGGCGGCGCGCGGGGCGGCGGCCCCTGAGGCGCCGCCATGTATTCGGCTGCTGCCGCCGCCGCCGCCTCGCCGCCGCGACGGGACTTCATCTCTGTCACACTCAGCCCGGAGGAAGCGGTGGGGGCCGGCGGCTACAATAACAGCAAGGCCTGGAGGCGGCGCTCCTGCTGGCGGGTGAGGGCGGGCGGTGGGCTCGGGCCCTGAGGGGACCCGGGCCGTGTCGGGGCGACCCGGTCTGGAGGGGCGCACCTGGCAGCGAGGGAGCTGGGAGTGGGTGGGCTGTGGGGGGTGGGCAATGAGAGGTGTCCCCGGGCTTGGGTGCAGCTGGTCTGTGTGTTGTGGTCTTGGCTTGGGATCCCCCGTTCCGAGCTGGGGAGGGGCCTAGGCCCCGGGCTCTTGACGGTGGGGGTTCCCTGGGCTTTGGGGAGGGGTGGCCCCGGGCTGGGGGTCCGCTCTCAGCAGCGTGCAGGTGGCAGCTCCCCAGAGGTTTATAGAGTGCAGGGTGTCTTAATTTTTGTGAGCAAAGCTGGGGCTGGGGCGTATGCTCTGCGTTTGAGAGGAATCCTGCCCTCTGCTAGTGGGCATTTAGGGGGCAGCACTGTGCTCTTGGGCAGGAGCGGAGGGGCGGTGAGATTTGGTCTTGGTGCTTTTGCCCCTTATTTTAGGGCTTGAAGGGGGAGCCCTGTCCTCTGCCCTAGGAGAGTAAAGAGAACAGTTCTGTTTTCTGGGGGAAGGCTGAGTGTGAGAAAAGGAGTCTCCAGCAGAGCTGTGTGGAAGTAACTTCGTGTCTACCTGGGGGCAGGCAGTGGGCAGACAGCTTTAGTGGGGGTGAGAGGCTTGGGCTGGAGAGGCAGGGTGGGCAAATGTGAGTCAAAGGGACAAGATAACCCTTGTTGCAGATAGGAGATGAAGTATAGCCACCTGTGGAGGCTTAACAGGTGGTCAGATGAAACGTATGAAGAACTTGTTTAGGTGCATAGTATGGCAGCTTCTCTCTGCTAACAGCTAGGGAAATATGGGGATAGGATGCAAGATGTTTTACCCTTCCTTTTATGCTTATTTTTTTTTGTCAGCAAAGAAAGTAAGATGGTGGTCAATGTCCTCGTGTATTCTTGTGCCTCATTCCTTCTCATTCCTACTCATTCCAAGGCACCACAGTCAAAACCTCTTTTCCCATCCTACCCTGAGGAGACATAGGGCTGCTGGGTTTGAAGCAACTGGGAGATGATGATACGGTTTGCTGTGCAGGTAGAGCTGAAGGTGACAGAGTGGGATCAGCGTCTTGTGGTGTGTGTAGGGACAGGTGTGCAGGATTGCTGTACTGTCAGTGGTGTAGGAGGAAACAGGAAATATGTGCTAAGGGGCTCGGCAATGTGAGCACACTGACAGTTCTTCACGGAAACATTTGCAGCCTCTGGTTGTTATTTAAGAGGATGAGTACTGTGGGAAGTGCTGGGGGGTGCTGAGTGGTTTGTAGGAAGGTGCAGGTTGTTCCTAAGTGTAGCATTGGCACTGAAACACCCTCTCCGTATGCCAAAACCAGTAATTAGAAGCAAAATGCTGCTTTAGTGAATTTTGATAGGACTGTTGGAAAACTAACAAAATGGTGATTTAGCAGTTAATGTTTAACTCCAATTGCTCTGTCTGTAAATGGAGGAAACTTCTGTCAAGCTAATGCAGCATTTGCTGTCTGACTTTTAGTGTTTTTCTTGTAAATACTTTTTTAAAAACACACTTTGCCCAGCGCTAACCTTGAAAACGTTATAGTTTTGTCTTGTGTGTTCTGTTGGTTTACTTCATTTTCATGTTGCTGCGGGTTGGTGACTTTATTTGTGGCGGCAGCACCTGCTGTGTGTGACAGTTCCACATGTTTGTCAGAGGCATGATGCCTGGCTTTTCTTGTCCAGTGACTGGTGCTTAGTTTATTTGGAGCCTTTCTTCTTTGCTGCAGTAACTTTTTAGTTTTCCTACCACTTTCTTCTCTTTCTTGTTTTGCGTGTCAGTTCTGCAGCACCTCCCCAGCCAGAAGGGAGGAAAGAGGCATTTGGTTTATTTCCCCGTTGCTGTCTGGGCAGATGCACAGGTCAGCCAGCCAAGGCTGTGGTGAAAGTCAGCACGCTGTAGGTGATGCTGTCTGGGAAACTCAGCACTTGGCAGTCTCTGAGGTTCTTGCAGCAAGTGGCTCTGATGTTTCTGTGAGCCTGCTGTGCCATATGCTAGCATGTTATATTTCTGTTTTCTCTGTCATCAAAGAAAATAAGCAATGGACGTCTGCAGTCAGAAACAGAGGGTAAAACTAAACCTGCTCAGTTTTGTGTTTCTTGCTCTGAGTGAACTGGTAAGAGTTTATTTTTGAGTAGGCTCTTAATCTCGTCCTAAATATTCTTCCTCTTACTTATTTTCTCTCCTAAAGAAATGGAAGCAGCTGTCTCGACTACAGCGGAGCGTAATTCTCTTCCTGTTTGCCTTCTTGGCAGTCTGTGGAGTCATTTCATACACAAGCATGGGGGAACCATGGAAAAGTATGTGTTCTGTATAGCTCAGAATTCCCAGAATGTGGTGCTCTATTTAAGAGATTATTGTAGTTCTTATAACTAGTTTTAATTTTTATTGACAGTGACTGAGTGACTTCATTAAAGTGCAGTTGTGAGGTGATTTTATGTGACACATTTCAATGACTTGTTTCTGCTTAATCAGAAATATTTTTCACATGCCTTTTCATAGTTTCTCTCGAGTAGAACAACTTTTTGTTTTAGTTGATTAAGACTTAGAGGCTGAGTGTTTTTTTAATTGTGTTTCTATGTAGGTATTGGTAACTCAAACCTAAGCAGTAAGATAAGATAAAAGCCTCCTCGTTTATTCGGGAGAGCGTTAATACCAAAAGATATTTGTGTCTAGCAATTATCAATATTTTGTGAATGGAAATACTTTTTGGAGGTGGATCTAGTGTGTTAATGCAGCAAACTGTTAAATTCTAGCTGGAGCCTAAACTGTTGATTCCCTGTGCTGAGCAGTTTTGTGTGTCTAGGTCTAACAAACAAATCGTCGGATGATCAGGGAACAGAACCAGAAGTTCCTGGATTAAAGCTGGCAAATCCAGCTGTTCTACCAGCACCCCAGAAAGTAGATGCCAACCGTGGAGACTACCCAGAGCTTTCACCGCAGGTACTATGAGAAGAAATTAGTTTTTTAAAGCTACCAAAGGGTTTACGAAAGCTGCAAATAGTGCTTGGTTCGAACAGTTGTTGAGGAGAAAGGAGTTATAACTTGCAATAAAAGTCCACTCTGGGTGGAATGCTCTCCTCTCAGGAAAAGCTTTGGTATAGTATTTCTTGGCTTTACCTTTTTTATTTAAGTGTTCAGTGTACTTAATCACTGTTTCTTAATCACAGTGTTTCTTAATCACTGATATACCTAGGAGTGCCAGGACTTTAGGTCACAGCGACCTCTTACTTGAGGCTTCACTTTCCTGTTAAGATTAATTTGTTTGGACTTGGCAGTGCTCTGGACGTCAGTCTAGCTATTGTGAGGAGCCTAAATAGAGTTGTGGTTGAACATGAGACGTAGGATACCATCAGTGTCACACTGAAATGGAGCAGCTTTTCTGGTAGCTTGAAAAATAGCGGCGAACAGACCAGATGTTAGTAGGTTTTGAAGGGTTACATTTGTGGGGATTGCGACAGGAAAGAGACCTGAACTGACTGTGTGGATTAGTGGAGCAGAGGAATACTGGTTACTGTGTTGCTCTTGTGTTTACATCATGAATTTGGGGGTTTCCAGTTAATGAACATGAAATTTTGTGTTGAATCTTTCCATCAGCATGCACAAAGGTACATGTAGTACTCTGTAGTAATTCTTGATATTATCTAACACTGGCACTGGGTAATCTTTTTTGCCATACTTTTTGCTAATTTTAATAAAAATTTACTGTGCCTAGTAAAATGGAATCAAATATCTTTACAATCCTCTGGTAGTGCCTTGTGTTAAATTAATATCTGGTAGCAGTAGAGGTAATTTTAAAATAATTGATCAGTGTAAACTTAAGTACTGGATAATTTTACCAAAAGTTTAAAACAAACAAAAAACCAAGATCTTTAGCATACCTTCAATTCAGGGCAGAACTTGCACTCTGATACGATATCAAAATAAGATTTATCTGAAGTTATGGAATGCTGTTGACTTATGGTTTGAAATTTTACCATCTCTGCAACATACCCAGCACATTTTTTATTCTTTATTTTCTCAGAAGCCCCCAAAACCGCCTCACTTTCGACGTGGTCCTTCCAATCTTCAGATCAAGGCGCCACGGAAGGATGTGAGGCTGAAGACTCGACACGATACCGGCAGGGCTGTAGAAGAGCCAGTCCAGGCTGACAAAGAAGAGAAAACGGAGAAATCTGTTATCAGGTAGAAATGTTTCCAGCAAGTTACAGTGCTCTCCCCACATGGCCCCCAAGAGCCAATGGATGTTGGAGTGAGAGTTGTAAGGGCTTTTTGCTGTCTGTGTCTGAAGCCGATTTATTTCCTTATATATATTTGTTCTCAGATCTGGCCTGACAGCTGTTGATATTGCAAGGCTGATGTATTTAATTTCAGTGAATGTGCAGCTTTTCTGTTTTTACTGTTTGTGCCATAGAACTGCAGAGGATTCGGAGCCCTAGAAGGCTGTCTGTATTTCTAATGCATTTAGACACTTAATGCTCAGGGGAATTTTCAGCGTCTGTAGGTTTCGCCATTTGTTTTGTAGTAAATGTTAATGTACCAGTATCAATACAGTAATACTGTCACTAGAGTCTTTGTCCTAGGCCAGACTTGGAAAATTGTACCAGTGTCAGTGTTGGTTAGGGGTATGATGCCGCTAAACGCAGTAAGCCCAAGTTGAACTGGCAGAAGACATAGGCATGTATGTAGTTGTGTGCATGTAACTGTACAAGACATGCTTATTCCTTTCTTACAAAAGATTAATTGTACAGTTCAAAGACCCCTTACTCTGATATAGTAATATCTTTTACAGAGGGCCTATGCTGCTGTGATTATATTTACACTAAGTTATTCCCTAAGATACTTTTGATTGAAATCTTTTAATTTGGGAATAACTGAAGGGATGTAATTTGGATATAGAAAAGAGTACTACAAGTTCAGCAGAGGTTCTTAAGATTTGGAACACTAGGCTTGGGTTTTTTTGTATGTTTGTGTCCTTTTCAGCACTGGCACAGCTGAGCTGATCATAGCATCAGAACTGTGCCTGCATCAGCATTTTGACTGTTGGTATGATCTGAAATCTTTCAGAATGACCTGAAGTGTTTTATTCCCGTGACTCCACTTACGCTGTAACTTGTAGAGTTAAGTGGGTTGTAACAGGAAAACTTAGGAGAGCAATGAAAGCATGGTGAAGACTTGTTAAAAATTAAAAGAATGAAAGTAAGAAATGAAATTATGGGATTTATGTAAGTCATAAGGTATACTGACTGTAAACAATACGAACTTTAAAGGTCCTTTAAGCCTGGTTCCCTTAGGAGGCATATCGTGAGCTCAAAGGCAATGTATCTATGTGTTAAACGGCACGGTTGAGATTGTTTGGTCTTGATGTGAACTTGGCTTGATGTGAAGTCCATTCTGAAACACTTTTTCCTTCTGGAGATCCTTAAAAACCTGTAAAAACTGATTTATGCATCTGTGGTGGTAGGGGAGGCTTGTGAACCCCTGGGTAGTTGTCATAGTTCAGCCCTGCTCGGGACCAAGCTACACAGTCTCTCTCTCGCTCCCGCACCCTCTGAGGGAACAGGGAGAGATAATATAAGAAAAAAGGCTCGAGGTTTGAGATAAGGACAGGGAGAGATCTTTAAAGTTACCATTATGGACAAAACAGACTCGAATTGGGGAAAACAATTTGTTTATTATTAAAACCAAAGCAGGACAATGTGGAAGAGAACAAGACGATTTCCCCCACTCCTCCCTCTTCCCGAGCTTAACCTTAATGTCGGTTATCTCTACCACCTTCCCCCACCCTGAGCAGCACAGGGGGAAGAGGGAATGGGGGTTATGGTCAGTTCATCACTTGTTGCTTTATGCCGCTGCTTCCTCATTGGGGGAAGAACTCCTCACATTCCTCCCCTGCTCCATCATGGAGTCCCTCTCATGGGAAAGGAGGGAAGTCCTTTGTGAAACTGCTCCACCATGGGCTGTTTTTTCCACAGGGTGCAGTCCCTCCGGAACGGGCCACAGCCTCCTTTATGCACCCGCCTGCCCCGGCGTGGGGTCCTGCATGGGCTGCAGGGGGATCTCTACTCCTCCGTGGGCCTCCATAGAATCATAGAATGGTTAGAGTTGGAAGGGACGTTCAAAGGTCATCCAGTCCAACCCCCCTGCAAGGAGCAGGGACATCCCCAACTAGATCAGGTTGCTCAGAGCCTCATCCGGCCTGGCCTTGAACATTTCCAGGGATGGGGCTTCCACCACCTCTCTGGGCAACCTGTTCCAGTGCTCTACAACTCTCATTGTAAAAAATTTTTTCCTAACTTCCAATCTAAATCTACCCCCCACGATTTTAAAACCATTACTCCTTGTCCTATCACACCACGCCCTACTGAACAGCCTCTCCCCATCTTTCTTGTAGGCCCCCTTGAGGTACTGGAAGACCGCTCTCAGGTCTCCCCGGAGCCTCCTCTTCTCCAGGCTGAACAGCCCCAGCTCTCTCAGCCTGGCCTCATAGGAAAGGTGCTCCAGCCCTCTGATGATCTTCGTGGCCCTCCTCTGGACTCGCTCCAACAGGTCCATGTCCTTCTTGTGCTGGGGGCTCCAGAACTGGACACAGTACTCCAGGTGGGGTCTGACCAGGGCAGAGTAGAGGGGGAGAATCCCCTCCCTCGACCTGCTGGCCACGCTTCTCTTGATGCAGCCCAGGACGCGGTTGGCCTTCTGGGCCGCAAGGGCACGTTGCCTGCTCATGTTAAGCTTCTCGTCCACCAGCACTCCCAAGTCCTTCTCCTCAGGGCTGCTCTCAATCCATTCCCCGCCCAGCCTGTATTTGTGCCTGGGGTTGCCACGACCCAGGTACAGGACCTTGCACTTGGCCTGGTTGAACTTCATGAGGTTGGCACGGGCCCACCTCTCCAGCCTGTCAGGGTCCCTCTGGATGGCATCCCTCCCTTCCAGCGTGTCAATGGCACCACACAGCTTGGTGTCGTCGGTGGACTTGCTGAGGGTGCACTCTATCCCAGTGCTGCCAACAAAGATGTTGAACAGGGCCGGGCCCAGCACGGACCCCTGAGGGACGCCACTTGTGACCGGTCTCCACGTGGACATTGAGCCGTTGACCAACACTCTCTGAGTGCGGCCATCCAGCCAACTCCTTATCCACCGAGTGGTCTGTCCATCAAACCCATGTCTCTCTAGTTTAGAGAGAAGGATGTCATGTGGCAAGGGGGATCCCTGCTCCTCCGTGGGCCTCCACAGGCTGCAGGGGCACAGCCGGCCTCACCATGGTTGTCACCACAGGCTGCAGGGGAATTCTGGCCAGGAGCCGCATTACTGCTCCCCTCCTTCTGCACTGCCCTTGGCATCTGCAGCTGTTCCTCTCACAAGAAATCCTTCACAACTGGCGCAGGCAGACGCCTCCCAGGTTCTCTTCACTTCTCATCTCCTCTCCACTTCTTGCAGCCGGGCTGGGCCCAGTAAGGCCCAGTCGGCCGCCTGGCGGGAGGCCAGAGGGTGAGGGGTGCAAGGCCCACAAGGCTTACGCCTCCCCCTCTCTGCCCTCTACCTCAGCTTCTTCAAATCATCTCTTTTTTTTTTTTTATTTTTTATTTTTCCCCTTCTTAAATACGTTATCGCAGAGGCATTATCAGAGAACGTTCTGCCACCAGTTGGCTCGGCCTTGGCCAGCAGTGGGTCCACCCTAGGCCTAGTTGAGTCCACTGAACAAAGGGGAGCAACTTCTAGCAGCTTCTTGCAGAAGCTACCACCATAAAGTCCCCTCACTAAACAAAACCAACACAGTAGTAAAACAAGTACTTTTAGTGGCTAGATGTTTGTGTTTATTCATGATTTTTAATGATCGTTGTTTGTGTTTAGTGTTAGCGGCTCCTGTGATCATTTCAGAACTGGTAGGTAACAAAATACTTCTAATGCAGCATTCTCAGGTGTTTTAATTTTTTTTAGAAGTTCTTTATTAAATTCCATTGCCAAGACATTTAATGAAATTCCAAGAGCTTGTAAGACATGGTTCTTAATCCAGTAAAATTTCCCTGGTGCAATTTACTTTCTTTGAACAGAAAAATTACCTAGTTGACAATATACTTATTTTGATCCAAAATCCAACTCCTGTTTTATCAAAGTATCTTGAGAAAAAGGAAATGCAGAGATAAGTCTTATTAATTTGCATGACTTTCTGTGATCAAATTAAGTCTTAATAACAATCTCTTGTATTTACAGCTGGAGAGGAGCAGTGATAGAACCTGACCAAAGCACTGAACCTCCATCTAGTAAAATAAAGGAACCAGAAAAACCTTCATCTGTGGAAGCTGAAGACCAGAAGGAACCAGGTGAATAGTACAGTTAATGATACCTATATTTCTGTTCACTTTTATGGTTGAAGTTGTGCATTTCTTCCCTACGCACATCTAGTCTATTCTATTTACTTATTTAAATTAAATGAAACAAAAAGTGTAGGAAAGATTATTTACCTAGAACATCCAAGCCTTTCATTGTCCTTATTCCACTGTGCAGCCATCATTCTACTAGCCTTCAGAATTTGAAAATAAATTTTAGTGACAAATCTTTGAAATATAGCCTCTGGGAGAAGGCAGACATTCCCTTCTTTTCTCCTGGAAAGCATAGTCTAAAGAGAGAAGCCTTGAAAGGGACAACTTCCTTTTTCAGCAGTGGTTTTCCTTTTGTTCTGCAAATACAGGGCAAGTTGCTTCCTCCTTGAATTAAACTGAACTATTTTTAAGGCTCATCAGAAAGCTGTAGAAGTTGTTTTTGCAGTTGCTGTCTTTGTGGAGTAAAGAACCTGTTGTTCTGCTTTCTGTGTTCATAAGAGGAAGTTCTGGTATGATAAACAGGGCATATTACAATTTGGCTTGTGTTAGCTTAATATATATGGGGTTATTTTTGCTGCTTGGTGTTTCTCACTCAAGAAGTCTTTGTTTATAATTTTGCAAGTTTTCAGCCAACTGGCTTGAAATTTTTCATGTTGGATGTGTAACATAAGCTCAACTTTTTTATGGCAAACTGCAAGCAAAAATTTCAGTAGAACCATGGAAAATGCATGGCTTTGCCCAAGATGAAAAATGTAAGTTTTCTTCCTTTCTTGATTAAATTAAACGTTCAAGAGAAATAATTTCGTATAACTGATTTTTAAATTCAGCAGAAAGCAATGAATAAGATAGGGAAGATTGAAGAAAAAATGGTATGTGGTAAGTTAGCTGAGAATGGTATTGTTAAGCAGATGTATTCAGCATTCAGAAATACGGTTGATTTAAGCAGTCTTAATTCTGGTATTTCCTGACTTTCAGCTCTTTGAGCTTGAGTGATACTCATCCAACAACTGTGTATGTGATTATTTTAATGCTTTATTTGCAGAAGTGACTTTTTTTTTTTGCCAGGGGGAGATCGATCTTTCCACCTGGCTGAATTGCTGACCAGAGACCCTGGCTGGGACAGCAGAGGAAAGGCTGTACTGAGAATAATAATCTGAGGATGGTTTTTCCATTATGTTGATCATTTAGTTTGGAAGAAAGCTTATTTGGGATAGAATGCAGCAAAATGCATAACTTCCCTGTGGAAGCCTTGAGCAAGGTGCTGTTTTCCTTTTGCAGTGCCCATAAATGAACGTCAGATGGCTGTGATAGAAGCCTTCCGCCATGCATGGAAAGGATACAAGGATTTTGCGTGGGGCCACGATGAGCTGAAGCCTTTGTCCAAGTCCTACAGTGAGTGGTTTGGACTTGGGCTTACCTTAATTGATGCCTTGGATACCATGTGGATTTTAGGCTTAAAGGAAGGTAATTTTTTTCCCCCCTCCATTTTTTCCCTCTATAATAATTCCTTATTTTCTATTCAGGCAGTACACATTCAGATTTTTTTGAGGGGAACATTTATTATGTGTATCCAGTAAGTTTAGTTTTACTGTGAGGGGTGGTGTGTATATATATATATATATATGTATATATACACCCCCCCCCCCCTTTTTTTTTAAATATATATATATAAACCAGTATCATTTAAGAACAAACACAGGCTGGGCAGAGAATGGATTGAGAGCAGCTCTGAGGAGAAGGACTTGGGAGTGCTGGTGGATGAGAAGCTCAACATAAGATGGCAAATGTGCACTTGCAACCCAGAAAGCCAACGGCATCCTGGGCTGCATCAAAAAACGTGGCCAGCAGGTCGAGGGAGGGGATTCTGCCCCTCTACTCTGCCCTGGTGAGACCCCACCTGCAGCACTGTGTCCAGCTCTGGAGCCCCCAACATCAGAAGGATGTGGAGCTGTTGGAGAGGGTCCAGAGGAGGTCACGCAGATGATGAGAGGGCTGGAGCAGCTCTGCTGTGAGGCCAGGCTGAGAGAGCTGGGGCTGTTCAGCCTGGAGAAGAGGAGGCTCCGGGGAGACCTGAGAGCGGCTCCCAGTGCCTAAAGGGGGCTGCAGGAAAGGTGGGGAGAGACTCTTCAGCAGGGCCTGTTGTGATAGGATGAGGGGTAACAGTTTTAAGCTAAAAGAGACTTTTAAAGGTTCCTTCCAAAGCAGACGATTCTATGATTCCAGTATGGACAAAAAATAAATATTAAAAACCCCCCAACTATATTAAGGGATACTATTTTTCTCAGAATAGAATTTTGAGCCAGAAAAGAAATACTCTGCTGTTACATATAACAATGGATAGATACATCTGCTAAAAACTGAGGATTGTATTAATAAGCTTCCTGATTTTTTGTTTCGGTACTAAAACTGTAGTGCTATCTTTGTGCCATTATACAGCCACTGTGGGCTTTCTATCCACCAGTCTTGGGCAGTTAGCCTGCAAGCTCCTAGCTTGTGTTTTATCACACCTAATATCAATATTTCATGGCTGGATTTAAGAAGGTTGTTTCTGTAAGGAATCAATGGATAGAGAAGAGGAATGTTCAATACTTCTTTCCTGAACTGCTCTGCTGTCTGTATTTTTTTCACAGTTATTCTGGAAGTGACTATGTTAGAAAACTTCCAAACAGATTTTAAAATCTAATACAAAAGATCTGTAATTCTGTTGCAAAAAACTTGCTTAATCAATATTTAGGAGTTGTTTGTGATTTTTTTGTGGTGCAGGTTTTTTTAGTGGTATTTAAAAATTTCTGGAACTGTATCTATTTAATCTTGCTAGATAGCCACCTTTGTAAACCTATCAATCATGCAATTTTTTTCTGTCAAGATAGGAAGAACAGAGCTGCTGGTAAGGGGACAATAAACAGTGAAAGTCTTTCATGGTTCTGTCTCTTCTACCCTCAAAGTTTGTGTAAAATATTAAATCAAAGAAAAACTTCATATCATGTGTTTGCAGCTCTATGCCTGAGCAGGTTATTTTGAAGTTTCATAAAGCTGACAGTATACTGTTGGGTTTTTTTTTCCCATAAAAAATTAATTGTGAACTGCATAGAGCTTTTAAAATAAATTATTAGTAATTTAGATGTGTTGAAAATGGGTTCTTGGTGAAGACTTCTTCCTATTTTATAGCAGTTCTTTTGCTGATTTCCTTAGAAAGCTCCTGGAGTTTCTTCTGAGTAACAAATGCTATATAAATGAATGTTCTGGTAGAGGTTGCCAATCTTTCTTATAAGCTGATGAATGCTAATACTTCTGTGAAAAAGGACCTTACCTTAGTGCTAACATCTGACAGCAGAGATTTTTCTCATTCTACCCAACACCTAAGACATTTTTTTCTCCTGAGGACAAGGCATCTTTATGCTTTAGAGTTAATCTCCTGGGGAATACCTTCAGTTTCTGGGAAACTGATTGTTCTTGTGTGCCTGCTCACAAGCAGGAGTTTCTGGAAGGTATGAGATGGTTTGAGATAGCTCATGCCTCTAACAGTGAAGGCTAGACTAACTCACATGCACCATGGAGTTAGTCCCTGTGCAAAAGCAGTGACTGAGTGATGCTGATGCTAAGCTGACTGTTGAATCAAAAATGGCTTTTTTTTTTAATGTTCCTTTTTGAATTAGTAGTGTGATAAACAACCATTTTTGTTTCTGGGGAAAAAATGCAGACTGTCAGGATTTTATGGGTTAAGTGCTGAAGTAGAAGGCAGGCTCTCCAGGACATTGCTAGACTAATGGCTGTTAACTGAAAACATTTTCAGTTATCTTGGTAGATAATAGCTTTCATTTAAAAAGATTTAATTAAAAAGTTCAAAAGACTGGAAGTGTAACTAATTGTCTGACAAGTCAGATGGATTTGACTGAATTTATGGACTATTTTAATAAATAATTCCTCTTCTTTTTTTTTTTTTTTTTTTAAGACTATTAGGAACATTTTATTTTACTGGGTATTTCTGTCTGTATTGATCTGTGGTGCATGCTGAATAAGAATTAAGGTGATAGTAGTCAAAATTCTCCCAGCATATGCTCTTCATTTTAGTTTTCCACCTAGAATTATGATCTCTGTAAACTGTCATGGATATATGGGGTATTAAAGCCTCTAGTCTGTTTTTTGGAACATGACAGAAGTTCATAACAACTACTTTTTATACTTTGCAGAGTTTGAAGAAGCAAGAAAATGGGTAGCAAATGATTTGGTATTTGATAAAAATGTGGATGTGAACCTCTTTGAGAGCACTATTCGTATCCTGGGGGGCTTGCTGAGCACGTACCATCTCTCTGGAGATAGCCTCTTCCTGGAAAAAGCTGTGAGTGACTAGTCTTACAAATGAAACTGGATTATATATTCCATATTGGACAAAATTGAGGGGAGATTCATCAGAAAGTTAAACGTTGCTGGTTTTTAACAGTTTCATATTTGAAGTGGTGGGAAAGATATTTACCATTAATCTTTTAAGCCTGCGCTTCTGTTACATCTCTGAATATCCTCAGAGCCATGCTATGTTTTATCAGGTATTCTTATATGCCTGCTCTTCTGTTGTTGAAGAGCTGACTGTAATAAAGTTGATGAAACAAAAGAGGAAATAAATAGTTGGAAAAGAGTAGTATTTGTCTTTTGTTGCCCTTTTGTGTGTCTTACCAGTATCAAATACCTCTTTAGATTAGATGCAGGCAATGACTTCAGAATTACATCAATGTTGCACAGGGATTGCAGACTCAAATGACGTGTGTAATACCGGGAACAAAGTAGAAAGTTCATTCATTACTATGAGTGAATCCATGACCCTTTTAAGTTCTTGGCTTTCTTGCACCATCTAAGCTACTATTCTATTTTTTTCTATCTGCTTGGTGAAAGAAAATGTAAAGGGGTGTGCATGTGGGTGTATATTTTTTTGTTTGTTTGTTTGTTTGTTGGTTTGTTCTGTGCTCTTGGGTTTTCTTTAGAAAGACATTGGGAACAGGCTTATGCCAGCATTCAAGACTCCCTCCAAGATACCATATTCTGATGTCAACATTGGTCGGGGCACTGCACATCCACCTCGTTGGACATCTGACAGCACTGTGGCAGAGGTGACCAGTATTCAGCTGGAGTTTAGGGAGCTTTCTCGTCTCACTGGAGATGAGAAATTCCAGGTATGGAATAATCAGTCAATGGTTTTCTCTTTTTCCACCTCTCTACAGCACCACCACTGGTTCTCCATAAATACACATGGTCTCTGTACTCTCTAACTGAAGTCAGATGAGTTGTGAAACTCTAGCTGAGGGAAGGAAAAGAACCAAAGTAATTCAAATTATTTTCTTAAATACCAAAAAGTAGTAGTGGAGGCGAATAATCATTTTTCCCTCTGGAAAAAAAAAACAAACAAACCAAAACAGCAAAACCAAACCACAACAGAACCAAAACAAACACTAGTCCCACCTTCTACCACTTTCCCAGTTAATATCATGGTCAACGGCTCAATGTCCAAGTGGAGACCGGTCACCCGTGGCGTCCCTCAGGGGTCCGTGTTGGGCCCAGCCCTGTTCAACATCTTTGTCGGTGACGTGGACAGTGGGATAGAGTGCACCCTCAGCAAGTTCGCCGATGACACCAAGCTGTGTGGTGCCGTCGACTCGCTGGAAGGGAGGGATGCCATCCAGAGGGACCTTGACAGGCTGGAGAGGTGGGCCTGTGCCAACCTCATGAAGTTCAACCAGGCCAAGTGCAAGGTCCTGCACCTGGGTCGTGGCAATCCCAAGCACAAATACAGGCTGGGCGGGGAATGGATCGAGAGCAGCCCTGAGGAGAAAGACCTGGGAGTGTTGGTAGACGAGAGGTTCAACATGAGTGGGCAATGTGCCCTTGCGGCTCAGAAGGCCAACAGCATCCTGGGCTGCATCAAGAGAAGCGTGGCCAGCAGGTCAAGGGAGGGGATTCTGCCCCTCTACTCTGCCCTGGTGAGACCCCACCTGGAGTACTGCATCCAGTTCTGGAGTCCCCAACACAAGAAGGACATGGACCAGCTGGAAAGGGTCCAGAGGAGGGCCACAAAGATGATCAGAGGGCTGGAGCACCTTTCCTATGAGGACAGGCTGAGAGAGTTGGGGCTGTTCAGCCTGGAGAAGAGGAGGCTCCGGGGAGACCTGATAGCGGTCTTCCAATACCTCAAGGGGGCCTACAGGAAAGATGGGGAGAAGCTGTTCAGTAGGGCCTGTTGTGATAGAACAAGGGGTAATGGGTTTAAATTAGAAGGAGGTAGGTTTAGATTAGATATTAGAAAAAAATTTTTTACAATGAGAGTTGTAGAGCACTGGAACAGGTTGCCCAGAGAGGTGGTGGCGGCCCCATCCCTGGAATTGTTCAAGGCCAGGCTGGATGAGGCTCTGAGCAACCTGATCTAGTCAGGGATGTCCCTGCTTCTTGCAGGGGGGTTGGACTAGATGACCGTTGAAGGTCCCTTCCAACTCTAACTATTCTATGATTCTATGATTCTATCATGGACATTTTTGTTTGACACTAGGTTATCAGATTTTGAAAAAAAAGTAAGCTAAACAGGGGACTGTGAAACTGTGCCTTGCTTAATGTTGTTAGAATTCTGTTTGTGGTTTCTTGATGCCATTATCTAAATGCAAAGAACTAAACCTTGGTGTTGCCATCCAAGGAACTAAAATGGGACTCACTAGATAAGACTCTGACAGCAAGTCGCAGTATAAGGAAAAGTTAGTTGAAACAAAAATAATTCCAGATAAAATAATATCTCCCACTCTTCTTCTTGGTTGATGATTTTTTTTTTTTAAACTGTATCCACAGCTGAAGTTTTGAAGAGTGCAGTTACTTAAAGAAGTTTTAGCTATCGCACGATTCATGTAGTTGTTATTCTAGCTGGACTTCTGATTTGCAGATATGAGTAAGTCAGATAATAGTCCCCTGCCATAGTACTGGCTTTTGAGTGTGCTTACTTGAAGGAAAGGAAATAGTTATTATTTCAGAGTACTTAAATGTACCCAGAACATCATGTTTTGAGAGTCAGAAAGTTTGAAATCCTGTATTTAATATGTTGCACAAGCTGAACTTGATGTCCCTGATGATAACTTGAGGAAGAATAAAGATTTGTTACTGGCCTGAAGTTACTAGCCACAGTTTTGTGCATCATTGCTGCGTAGTATGCACCTGGAGTACTGTGTCCAGTTCTGGAGCCCCCAACATCAGAAGGACATGGACCTGTTGGAGAGGGTCCAGAGGAGGCCACGCAGATGATGAGAGGGCTGGAGCAGCTCTGCTGAGAGGCCAGGCTGAGAGAGCTGGGGCTGTTCAGCCTGGAGAAGAGGAGGCTCCGGGGAGACCTGAGAGCAGCTCCCAGTGCCCAAAGTGGGCTGCAGGAAAGATGGGGAGAGACTCTTCAGCAGGGCCTGGTGTGACAGGACGAGGGGTGATGGTTTTAAAATAGAGGGAGATAAATTTAGATTACATATTAGGAAAAAAATTTTTACAATGAGGGTGATAGAATACTGGCCCAGGTTGCCCAGAGAGGCGGTGGATGCCCCATCCCTGGAAACATTCCAGGCCAGGTTGGCCGGGGCTCTGAGCAACCTGATCTGGTTGGAGGTGTCCCTGCTCCTGGCAGGGGGGTTGGGCTGGGTGGGCTTTAACGGTCCCTTCCAACCTTAACCATTCTATGATTCTGTGATCATTTATACCTGTAATTTATGTTTGCTATGTTGTTTCTTTCAGAAAGCTGTAGATGACGTGATGAAGCATGTTCACACCCTCTCAGGGAAAAATGATGGACTAGTGCCTATGTTCATAAACACCAACAGTGGGCAGTTCACTCACTTGGGTGTCTATACTCTGGGAGCCAGAGCTGACAGCTACTATGAGTATTTGCTCAAGCAATGGATTCAGGGTGGGAAAAAAGAGAATGAGTAAGTACTTTCCACCTGTCATTGGGGAGTGAGAATTATGTGAGCTGCAAAACTTTCTGTTGTAATTTCCTGCTTAAAGAAAAATAATGTATGCGCCCAACAGTCACCTGAAAAAACCACTGTTTTTAAAAGCAAGCTAAGCGAGCAACAGGACCAAGTAACTAATCTGATGTAGAAGCAAGTAACTTGATGTAAAAACAGCATGAGAGTTAGGCTTGGTCTCAAAACTTCTCCTCCTCAGAAAACTTCTTCCTCAGCACATCAGATGTGTTACACACAGGAGAAGAGAATTAATTCTTTGCAGTAGATACAGAGCATAATTAGACCCTTCTGAAATACTGATGGCACTTCATTTCACTAGTGATGTCTGTGTTTTCTCTCTGTTTATTAGGGAAAAGTGAATCCTACAAGATGGTTGAGGTGGGACATTTAGCCCATAAGGAATAACTTTTCTTAGAAAGAAGAGACTGAAGTTTAATGTTTGTGTAAACTTTAGATCTCTTATGTTTCTCTTATCTGCACTGATTCAATGGAAGAGAATGTATGTTTGCAAGGAACAGAGGAATTAGATATGTTGAAAAATAATGTTTTCTCCAAGACAAAAATCCAAGCAGTTTTTGCTTATAAGCTGATTATTTTGAACTTGTTCATGTCAAAGGGTTTAACACATACAGAGTGACAATGTGCCTCTCTGAGGCATTTCTTTATATCAGAGCAGGTGCATCTCTACAAAGAAAGTTTCCAAGCCATACCTCACTGTAAATGGAGAACTTGTCTTTGGGACCATGAACAATGGCATTTTGTGAGCCTCAAAATGGAATTGTTCAACAGGGCTTTTTCCACATAAAAGTACTTTGAAACAAAGGAAATTCCAATTAAATACTGTGAAACAATGTTTCACAATGAAATTGTTCAAAGCCATTGAACCTCTATCTTTGGATGGAGGTACTAAAAAATTGCTTAGATAAGCCCTCAGGCAACCTGATCTAATTGAATCTGCTTCAGAGCAGAGGGTTTAAGTAGAGACCTCCAAGAGGTCCTTACCCCAGCCTAGGTTTTCTGTGATTTGAATTGCAGTACTTCTAAGGATTCCTGAAGTAAAATCTGGTTATTGACTAGAAACAGAGTTTGGGGTATGTTTTCTTTAATACTTAAATTTAGGGTTTACTTGAAAAGTAAACCCAATATTGCTACATGGTAGCGATAACTAATTAATGTCCAGTTGATGGTGACTTTGAGGGTTTTTTGGTCAGTTTTCACGTTTGGTTGAATTTTGTTCTTTAGACTGAAATAACAGTCTCCACAAGGATTGTGCTGAACATCAGCTATGATTAAATGTGTTCTTACTGTGTGCATGTGAGCCAACTGGGAATGATTTTCAATTCACAGACTATTGGAAGACTACATGAGAGCCATAGAAGGAGTGAAAAAGCATCTTCTTCAGAGATCACAACCCAAGAAGCTTACTTTTGTAGGAGAGCTTGCTCATGGCCATTTCAGTGCCAAGATGGTAAGAAGTTCAACTGCATTTAAAAAAACAACAACAAAAGAAAACAGAAAAACCACCACCAAAAAAATTCCAAACTAAAACATATGGACAGGCAAACGCAAAGCTTCTGTGCTGTCTTCCCCCTTCCCTGTCCAAAGAAAAAATACCAAACCAACAAAAAAACTCCCAACAAAACCACAACAAAAAATACCCTGAAGAAGCCAAGACTATATATAGCCAGTGTGATAGCAGTACTGACTAACTGGGTTGTAGATACTAGTCACTTGTGCAAACCAGGGGCCTTCTCTGAGTTACTCTAGTAAATCCATTTATGTTCCTGTAAGATTGAACACTTCGGTGCTGCAGTCAATTTTTATTTCTCCTTTTTTTTTTTTCTTTTTTTTCTTTCCTGTTTTGATCATAAAATTCCAGTGTCTGAAACTGGTAAGGCAGTGCCTATTTTATGTATTATTTATTTTCCATAATTCAAAAATATATATGGACACTTGCACACCTGGCTTTTCAGGCTTACCTTCAAAAGAAGAACGTGACCTAATATTGTGTTACTGGGTTTAAAAAAAAAGAAAATCTGATAATTTTGGAGAGATCTGTCCATTCATGACATCTGTTTCTTTTCCTACATGTAGAGGTAATGAGTAAAACAGTATGCTGTTTGCTGTAGAGAAAATGGATTTAGCTTAACTCCCTGCTCTTAATTTGTGTATTCATACTCTTTAACATGCATTTTAAGATCTTTCAGTTAAAGATCTCGTGCAAGTATTGCATGTGTGTGGCTTTGGTTTTTTTAAGATGAGTGATGTGTTATTAATGTATGTATAGCCTTATGCATACTTTTTCAATACCTAAAGTGAGCCTTAGTGACTTCTTTGACTTGTTTGGTTTCTTGATGTAGTGTTTCTGAGGTGTGCTTCTTGCACACCAAAGAATTTCCCAAAGGCTCTCCAAATCTGTGAGCAAGACTGGAGTCTGGGTTTTGGGTAGAGGGGACTCCCCCATCCCAAGATATGACAGAATTGAATTCAGACAGATTTGGCTTAGGTTTCTGGATATGTCAGAACACATGCTTCTGTTCCAGGGAGTCAGATTTGGTATTTAATAAATTATTATTGGGTGAAAGGCCCGACAACTTATCCTGGTCTACTGGCCTTATCCTGCTAACTGGAAAAGTGGAGTGTGTTTGTCTCCTAAGTCCATGTTGACCTTCACCACCCTCAACCATTTCCTGTAGGCCTGGACAAAGCTTGCAAAGCGCCATACAGGTGCTGCTTGCACACCGGAGTGTTTTTACTATGTTTTTGGGTGATGAGACCTGAGCATTCATTCTGAATTGTAAGAATCATTTGAAAATCCATATGTGACATTAATTTGTAGTACTTACATTCAGAGTAACCATGGTGGATTAGCCTCTGAAGGAGGACAATCAGTTTTGTATTGCAAATTGAATTTTGCTGGAGAGGAGTTCTGGGCATTTTATACAATCTGTTTTCTGATGTGTTCTTCAAATGACTTTGACAACTGAGCTTTCTTGGAAAGTTAACTAAACTAAATGAATCTTGATTGTTTACAAATGTTGCACAGTTCTTGTAGTAATACCACTCCTCTTGTCCTTTGAACAAATTGTTTGCTGTAGCAAGAAAAAGCTAAGAAAGAAATGTCCCTGCAGTTCTTTCATTGCTGCTGCTTTGTCTTGGTAAAGCAAGCAGGAATGCTCTTTACACAATCATCCTCAGGTGCCCTTCTTCCACACATACATGAAGAGACAAAGATGTTTTGTTCCAGGTGCCTGGTATCTGTGGCATGCAGCTCGCTGTAAAGAAGACTAAGTCTAGGAGAGCTAGTGGTGGGACCGGGAGCCAGCTGTGTCCCAGACTCTAGAGGAATGGTACTCTTGCATCTTTGGTGCTCTACAGTTGTGAGGGGTAATAGCTTTGTATTACCCCAAATAACAAAGTTGCAAGGAAGGGGCAAGCTTTCAGGCAGAAATATGCTTGAAAGCTTATCAGTGTTTTCCAGTTGTATGAGTGGGTCTAATGATCTCTGCAGATGTTGTCTCTCTTACAATAATGCTAAGGTGATTATTTCAGAATGATGAAAGACTCCTTCAGCTGACTTCTCTCCCTTCTCCAAAGCTTTGTTTTCTGTGGCTGACTCCCATCTCTGTTCTGTTTTAAATTTAAAATTAAATTCAGAGGATGAGTTTGTCCCTTTAGTTGTATCTATTGAGAGACCTTGAGGTGATTCTGCCCACCCCCCTTCGTGAGCTGATATGAAAAGTACACTCCTGGTAAACAAAAGACACTCTTTTCCCCTTTGCCCTGACCTCAGAACTTCCTTTCAGAAACTTGACATGAAAACACAGTCTTGTACATTTTCCAAATTGGTGATGTCTCTGTAATAATGCTGCCTGCCTTGTGCTACATGACATCAGATTGTTAAAAAGTTACCCTCAAGTTCTTGGTACCTGAAATGTGTTTTGAAGAAGGGAAAGGGGGAAAAACAAACAAACAACAAACCAAACAAAAAAAAAAACCCCAACACCCCACACATACACACAGACAAAAATACCTCCGTGCTGTGTAATTTTTTTCCCCAGTAAGAGTTGTCTTGTCTTGCAGGATCACTTGGTTTGCTTTTTGCCTGGTACTTTGGCACTGGGAGCTCACAATGGATTGACTGCTGATCATATGAAACTGGCTGAAGCCCTTATAGAAACCTGTTATCAGATGTATGCTCAACTAGAGACAGGCCTGAGTCCGGAGATCGTACACTTCAATCTTCATGCACAAAAGGGCCACAAAGATGTGGAAATCAAGGTGAACAGCTAGCTGGCCTGAATTGTAATTTGGTGATTCTTCTGTATCTCTTTTCTGCTGTTGAAACTCCCTGACGGATATTGGTGATGTGCGCTGTTGTGGAGCAGCTTGTTCTTTGGCTGCCTTCCTTTCTAGGTGTAGCCTAGCCTTTGTTTTTAAGTACTGCTGTAGTGTATTTAGAAGCTGAGTTATGCATGGTAAACTCTTTGGGGTAGATGGAGATTGGAATCACTGTTTTTCTTCCTGCACATGTCCTTGAGGAAATTCCCTGTCTGAATTTTTCTTGCCTTTTTTTTTTTTTTTTTTTTTTTTTTTCTCCTCCTGCAGCCTGCAGACAGACACAACTTACTGCGACCAGAAACTGTCGAAAGTCTTTTTTATATGTACAGATTCACCGGTGATAAGAAATACCAAGACTGGGGCTGGGAAATCTTGCAGAACTTCAATAAATACACACGGGTGAGGTCAACTTACAATGACCTTGTTCTATCAGGACTGTATTCACTCCCTTACTCTCTAAGAAGAAGTTTGGAAACTTGCTATCTTTCAAGAGTCATCAAACACCTGTGGGGAAATTTCTAAGGACACAGTAATATTCAGTTCATGCAGTGCCTTACAGTTTGAGACACACTACTTAGTACCTTCAAGGAAAGAACTTGTATTACATTGAATAAAAAGTAAAATGCGGAAGCTGTATGCAGACTACCAAAGTGTCTCTACATCTTCTTTGAAACTGTTAGAATCTCTGCTGCAATCTTTTTTAGAATTCAGAAGCTGAGAAGGACCTGGCTGGATTGAAAGAGCCCTTTGGTTGAAATTGTTAAAAAAAAAAAAAAGCCACAAAATGGCATTAATGTTTTACTAGAGGGGTTTTTGTATTCCTGCTGACTACAGTGCTCATGGAGATAGCACTCTGATACGCTTGAAAAGTGTGGCCGAGGTGCCAGTGGTCATTAAATATCGATGGCATGTTCTTAAGAGAATAAGTATGGTACTTTGACCAACTGTAATGTAGAAATTGCACTACTTATTCTCTGTACATTTGTCCAGAAACTTCAAGGGGATGTTGTTTGTCATACCTCTTTAAATTAAGCATAAATGGACCTTTTGCTTCATTTTATCCTTGTGGTTTCTTTTAAAATACAAGGTTGTTTTTTTTTCATAACTGAAGTTTTATATGTAAATGAAAAACAAGTATGAAATGAAAAACATGCTGATCTGTTTCTTAGCACTTGTTTTGTACAAGTGCATCTGGGTGTTAAGAAGTGAAAATAATTTATTTTACATTATTAAAATATACAAAATTTCTTCTTTTTTTTTTTTTTGGCACAGGTTCCTACAGGTGGTTACACATCCATTAACAACGTCCAGAATCCCAGTAATCCAGAGCCACGAGATAAGATGGAGAGCTTCTTCCTTGGGGAAACACTCAAATACATGTTTCTGCTGTTTTCAGACGACATAGACTTAATCAACCTTGACAAATACGTATTTAACACAGAAGCTCATCCACTGCCTATTTGGGTGCCAGCATAGACTGGATATCAGTAGACCTAATGGTGGCATTTTAATCTTCACGTCACTTTACTTTTCAGGGTTTGAGGACAGATGCTATATTGCACCTTTTTTGGCTTAAAACAAACAAACAAAACCTTTGAGAAAGTATCTCTGGTTTGGAGAAGTCATGTCAGTCTTAAATCTAATCCCTGGTTCTGGGATGGACAAAATGTGCCATACTAAGCTGGATTTCGTGGTATTGATTATGAGATTCAGAGAATAATTGTAGCATGGACCACAACATTTGTGGGGCTCTGGTGAACCAGAACTCACTTATGTCAGTCTTATTAAATGCTCATTAAATATCAGGAATACAGCAAGTTGTCTTACAGCACAGGATTGTCCCTGGAGAGAAGGAATAAGCTCACAGGTTTCCAGTTTATTCTGGATTCACTGAAACACTCGGTTACAGTGCCATTCCTTTGGAAGAATGTATAGTGTTTCTGGTGGTAAGGGGAGTAAAGAAAGAACCGTAACGTTGTCCCAGGTAGAAGCAAAGCTGTCATTATTGCCACTGATACTCTGATCTCATTCCAAACTATTGAGCTATGCTGCATCACGTTAGAAGAAGGAACTGGCAGCAAAGCATCTGTTGTACAGGGTTTTATAGCACACTTTGAACAATCTGTTCAATCTGTGGCTGAAATGAATGATGAAAGAGAATTTGCTGCTGGTTTGGCTCAAAGTGGTATATAATTTTGTAGAGGTATTGCAGTTTTTTAACTTATCTGCAGGAATGCAGGAGATAATGTGAAACCCAAGTGAAACTACGCATGCATTTTATATATAAATTGCATCAGTTAGACTCAGGTATTCTGACTGAAAGCTGCTTTTCTGAGGTTGGGCACTGGGAAAGCTTGTGAGCACAGTAGGTATAATTCTAAGTCAGCCTCCTTCTGTCCCTTCCTGTCCAGATGTTGCATTGTAAGGTGTTTGTTTTTTGATTTAAAACACACTTACAGCTGTACAGCAAAGTTCATGTTATTAATTTTTTGGACTGTGGAGAAATTGTCAAGTTTTTCCTTAGGAGTACTTTGGGTAGAAGTATTTTCATGAGTAGTATTAAAAACAGACAGTCTAAATGTATTACAACAATTATTTGTACAAACAGAATTAGTGACATCTGTTCAGTTGCTTGAAGACAAAGCAGACCCAGGTTTTTAAAAAAATCTTGTGGGAGCCCTGGGATCTTTCATTTTTATATGTGCAAATAGATTTTAAACCATTAATTTGGAAATCAGCTTTCTGTAGTGCTTTTCCTTTTGGTTTTGTAGCTACTTGGGACAGTCCTGTATTCACAGGTAAGTTCTCAGAAATGTGCTTGTATGCATTTTTTAAGAGGTTGTTCTCACTAAAATGTCCTTTCCCCCTCATGTTAATCGGAGCAGCAGGAAGTATTCAGGTGCGCAGTAGCAACAGTGAGGTGCAGGCCCCTCTAAATCTAGGGCTGCTAATCAGAACTAAACCTGACTGCAATGGTTAATTTTCCAGTGGCTGAGGGGCTATGTGTATTTTATAGTATTTGTAACCTTTGATTTGTAAAGTAAGATGCATCTTTATTTGCTTTATGCTGATCAGTTTTGTTTGCTGGATGAGAAGTTGCCCTCGGGACCACTATTTAAGTCTTTTAAAGAATATTTAACATTCCGTATCCTAAATGATGGCTTATGGAAATGGAGAAATTTTACAAATTATTTAAATGCACCTTCTTCTGTCATCAAAGAGACCCTGGGATTTGCAAGACATGACAAGTTTGTGCAGAATATGAATGTTCCTCCAGTTCACATGCCACCAGTAACCTTGGAAATTAGTTTCTCACGTGTGCAGTGGAATCCAATAGCTGTAGCTTTTGTCTGCACAACTGATGTCCTCCAAAGACTTTTGTTTTCTTTGACATAACAGCGAAGGAGGAAAATGCTGTTGAAATGTGAGAGGAAACACCTTCAGAGTTTTTTGTTTGTGGAGCAGGTTTGTGTTACTGAGGAGCTGAGCCTTGTCTAAAAGCTGAAGCCTTAAAACTGGAGATAAAAACAAAAAGGAGAAAACCCATAAATTCAGTGAGACTACCCAGGCCCTACTGACTTGTGTTGCTTTGGCCTTGTGCCTTCGATTGAAGCTAGTATTGAGCCCTTAATTAGTGACTTTGCTATGAATTGTAAAACTTCTAGAGTTTGGTGTTTCACAGCAGCCCTGCTGAGGAAACAGATTTCTTAGAAAGTGGAGTCCATATAAATGCTTACCAAAAATCTTCTGTTGTTGAACTCTTACATTAGTCTTAATATAATCGACTCTACAAATGGGACTGTGGGAGTCTGTTAGAAATTTTTTACATCATGATTGGTTTAAGAGTTAAAGGAAGGAGAGAAGAATAGTCACTTTCCTAAACACACTCCCTGTCTTTTAGTTGAGCCTGTTGGTCCAACTGATTTCTATCCAGTTCTTCCTGGGAAACTGAATCTCTTTGCAAAGTGTGGCTTTACAGTCTTTGTCCTTTAAATCTGAGGTTAAGATTGTTCAACTCTCTTTATCTTTGAGAACAAATGCTTGCTTCAGACTCTTGTATCACATGTGAAATGGCACAAACCTATCTGCTTCTTCCTGTTCTTTTGCAAAGGTCACTTTAATTATTAAAAATAAATATTTTTACTTCCTTAACATAATATGTTGTGGCAGATTAGTCTCTGAGTTTCACAGCTCATCTCAATTCCACTCTGTGCTCCCTCCGCACAACAGAAGCTTTGCACATCTTTGAAGTCCTCTTTCGAGCACTCTTGGTTCTTTGAACCAATGCCTTAGCTGCAGGGTCTGTAATCCATTTTGGTGTTTCAGCGTACTGGTACACTTCTGATGCTTAAGTTGAGTGTTGCAGAAAGGGCATCTCTCAGTCAGTGACTGTCCTTTTGCACAAAGAGCTGCCTTGGTTTCTCTCCAAGAGCTTGAGTGCCTTGCCTAATTAAAATAAAACAAAAAAAACCACCAGCCCCCGCCCCCCCCCCCCAGCTATACCATTCACTTATGCTTTTGCTGAGAAACAGAAATGGGTTTGGACACAGCCACTGAGTGCTGCACAGCTGTAGGACCTGGAAGTCTCACACTCTGGGTTTTAAGCCACACCTGATAAAAAATTAAATATCTGTTTGCTCAAAGAAAATTCAGTAGATGGATGGGGCCACAGTTCACATCTGATCTCTGAACATTTGAGAACTGAAAGCTCACTACAGGTCTTAGAAACTGGCAGTTTTGCAAGGTCCATGGTATTGGCTGACAGGGGCACCTCCATGTTTCACATGGCTTTCCCTTCAGTTTTTCACCATTACATGCCAAGTTCAGGCACAGGTGTATTTACTCCACATATGAGGCAAAGAACCCACTTTGTTTCCTGTTCCATATCAGTGTGACATTGCAGTGATGAGCAATGCAGACAGGATGGGGTTTTGCAGCTAACATGTTGTTCTGGTTTTGTTAGTGAGGGGGGGACCTAAGGTGGCAGCTTCTGTAGGAAACTGCTAGAAGTTGCTCCCCTTTCTTCAGTGCACTCAGACGGGCCTAGGGCGGACCCACTGCTGGCCAAGGCTGAGCCAATTGGTAGCAGAATGTCCCGTGATAACGCCTCTGCGATAACGTATTTAAGTAGGGGAAAACAGGAAAAAGAGGAGGAGAAGATGTGAAGCAGCTGAGCGGGGGGCAGAGAGGGGGAGGCGCAGGCCTCATGGGCCTTGCAGGCCTCACCCTCTGGCCTCCTGCCGGGCAGCCGACTGGGCCCAACTCGGCCCGGCCCGGCTGCAAGAAGTGGAGAGGAGATGAGAAGTGAATAAGATGTAAAAAGGATCCTGAGAGACGTCTGCCAGCCTGTTGTGAGGAACGGCTGCAGACGCCAAGGTCAGTGAAGAAGGAGGGGGAGGAGTAACGCGGCTCCTGGCCAAGATTCCTCTGCAACTTCTGGTGACGACCATGGTGGAGCGGGTTGTCCCCCTGCAGCCCATGGAGGTCCACGGAGGGGCAGAGATCCACCTGCAGCCCGTGGAGGACCCCACGCCGGAACAGGTAGAGGCCTGAAGGAGGCTGTGGCCCATGGAGGGCCCGCTGGGGCAGCTGTTCTAGAGGGACTGCACCCCGTGGAAGAGATGACCCACGCCGGAGCAGTTTCACGGAGGACTGTGGCCCGTGGGAGGGACCCCACGCTGGAGCAGAGGAGGAATGCGAGGAGTTCTTCCCCTGATGATGATACAGCGGCGTAAAACAACGCGTGATGAACTGACCGCGACCCCCATTCCCTTTTCCCGCCCCGTGCCGCTCGGGAGGGGAAGGTAGTAGAGATAATGTTAAGCCCGGGAAGAGGGAGGGGTGGGGGGAGGTTATCTTGTTCCCTGTCTCATTCTCCTGCTAGTTTTAGAAATAAATGAATAGTTTTCCCCAAGTCGAGTCTGTTTTGCCCGTGACGGTAACTTTAAGGATTTCTCCCCGTCCTTATCTCAAACCTTGAGCTGTTTTTTCTTATATCATCTCCTCCTATTCTCTCGGAGGGTGGGGGGAGCGAGAGACACTGCGTAGTCTGGTCCTGATCAGGGCTGAACTACGACACATGTTTACACAGTTTTGTGCATTTCTCCTGCCCTTTAAGACTACTTTCCTTCAGCTGTACACTCCTAGGAATAATCCAACAGACAATTCAACTCCTGATTTCCAGTGCCACACATATTTAACAAGACCGGTAAAATTGATAAGTCAGGGTAGCTCCATGATGTTGTCTGGTAAGCTTGTTGCTTCAACAGAAGGATTAATTGTTTGCTGACTTTGAATTTGGGAAGAATGGCTTGAGGCTTTTTGTCTCTGAAGTATTGCTAGAACTTACTGTCAAAGTCTGGAGGCCTCAACTTCTACTGAAAAACAACCTTCAGAAATGGATGGCTTGTGCTTGCCAGGAAAGTCTGCTGATTTCCATGATCAATTTTCAAGCTCTCATGTGACCAGAGAGACAGTTCTTACTGTTTTCTGCTGTGTTCCTATCTTGGTCGTTCACCTCATGCTGGTACGTAATGATAGAATTAATGAGCCTCTTTTCAACCACTCCACTGGTGCAGGTCTTAAACCAATATGGGGGCTCCACCCATGGATGGTGCTTTGGTCACTTACTCTCTGTGCTCCATTTTGCTTTTGTGTTGCCTAAAGCTCAGGCACAAACAGCATTCCTGTGATGAGTGGTGACTGCTCTCTTGGGCTCTTCCCTTCAGCTCAGAGAGCACCACACAATCAGGGTTTTCCACTTAGATCCCATTCTTCCTTGCCTAAGGCTTCAAGATGTTATGGATATTTGTCGCACTGGCTTCAGACTTCTGCCACAGTTTCTGAAGCCTGTTTGTAATTATTTTTAGCACTGCTTATCTATCATCTGAATGGAAGTCCATGTAGATCTTGTTTATCCCTTTGCCATAGCATCTGTGAGCCTTTACAAATCAAATATTTGTGTCCCTCACACTACATGGATTCCTTTAGGGTATGTACTGTCTACAAGCAGGAAATAAGAGATCAGTATAGTCTGTTAAGAGAGGATTAAACAACTGTTATCCTTCTGGAAGGTCAAAGGACACCTGGGCCTCTGTTCACTCAAAGGCACAAAACAAGGCACTGGACAAAGGCAGATGGCTTTTCAAAGGACTCACACTGAACTTAGCTGCTTTCATGTACTTCTGGGTTGGTTTAATTAGGTTGTCGGCTTGCTGGGAGTTGAGGATGCTGTTAGAAAGGTAATACAAGCAAGATATAATCCTCTCTGTCTGCAGACACATTCACCGGTGTCTGCTTTTTTTTTTTTTTTTTAAAGTGGTGATAGTCCTGAATAATTGCTGAGGTACAGCAAATCTGAATTCAGAAGTCAGAAGGGTCTGTGTGCACAGAGGGTGAATAGCAGATTGAGTCTCATTGCTGGAAGTGGCAATGTTGTGTAAGCCATCGCTAAGGCAACAAACCTGAAGCTTGCCTTCAGTATGAGCAAAAGAGACGCTGACAGCTCTTAGCAGAGGTGTAGAGGCTTTCATCAGCACAAGCAGAGAAGATGCAAGTCTTACCGAGGGTGTAGTTCCACTAAGTGTCTTAAAGCGTTTTTCTTTGGGGACTGGAGTTTGACTAATTGGGTCTTCCACACCTTGTTCTTCATTTGTATATATCTGAAAGATCTGATAAATGGACTCCTCTGTTCCTGCTCTTCAGAGGGAGATGGGGAGCAGCAGCTTTGGCCTTTTGTGCTTAAGAACAGGGAAAAGGTAAGCGGGTCATATGCAAACAAGCTTTTATCAGCACCTGAGTATTGTGAAATAACGTCAGTGATTGACATCGTAGCTCTGGGAACCAATCGTACTGTGATAGCAGGGAGGACCCCCGCAATGCAAACACTCAACACAAAGCCTCGTGTTTGAGCAATGTAACAGGAGCTGAAGCAATGCTGTGACTTTGTCTGTAAATGTAATGTAAACCCAGGAGGCTTCTCCGCTAATTCATAAAAATTATTGTAAATGGATCAACTGAGGCATCCCATTATTATCAGGATTTAATATTTTTGGAATTATGCTATTACTTATTGGTGCATAGTAATTCCAGTAGGTAAGAATCCACCTGTTTATGTGCAAAGATGAGTTTACTCCACCTAGGAAGCTGAGAAGTATCCTTTTTTAATCTTCTTTGGTTATACTGCCAAGCCATGAAATTGTATCATCACACACATTAATAAACATGTAATTTATTTTAAACAGATCTGAAGATGTCTCAAGTGGAAGTGTGCTTTACTGGTCACTGATATGCAGCTCTTGAGTGACAGCAGTACACACCGGGATTACTTTGTGTAAACCTCCAGCTCAACAACTGGAGATCTGTGCAAGTTAGAAACAAAAACAAACAAACAAACAAGTCCCAAGGCCACAGCACTGGATAAGGCACCAGTCTTTTTTATATAACTGGTCACTGGTGGAGTCCCCTGTGAACCTGTTTAAGTAATGACGGTACCTCTGCCTTTCCACTAGTCATCTAGCACTATTTGTCTAAAAATAATTTAGCTTCAACCTTAAGGTGCCTCTTGCAACCATACAGGTTGTTGTTCAGGACAGTGATGATTCTTGGGCCTTCAGGCAAGCTTCTTCCACCATTTAAAATGCCTTCTCATGACAAGCAGGTGAGCACAAAACCCCAAAATGTGGTTTTGGCTTCAGTGAGTCATTTGGCCTTTTGCTTTTCTTTTGATGCTTGATTAGGAGCAGGTGGGACACTTCAGAAGGGTGAATTTCCACTGTCATGGCAGAGGAGATAACTTTCTCAAGTGGCACAGGCACAGCTCAGCAGACTGCTGTCTTTCTGTATCCCAACACCCTCGCCAGAGGCTGTGGGATGGACGTATTCACAGCCGTCTGTCTGCTGAACCTCCTGAGTGCTTCTCCGGTGCTGTTTCCATCCCTGCAGCTTTCACCCAGCCATTGATGATGCTTGCTTCAAGCTTGCGCACTTCTGTGACAGACGGGGGGTCAGCTGGATTCTGTCCTCTAGAGAAAGCAGAGCAGTGTGAGCTACTCAGTGGGCAGCAGCTCTTTGCCTCTTGCACAGGGAAAGCCAAGCCAGAGAACTGAAGGACGGGGATTATCAGTTTTGTACTTCATATTTATGCCCTGGAAAACAAGCTCCAGTGTTGCACCCATCAGGAGGTTGGGAGGCAGGCCGGAGTGCCCTTGCATCACTGACTGCTGCCCTCTCTGCTCTGGGCCTCAAGGATGATGGCTCATGCCAAGAGACGCTGGAGTACTTCACATGACTGACTGCCAGAGGCTATCGCACGCTTGTGCCAATCCCTGTGCAAGAATGTGTTCTAATGAAAGTATGTGAGGTTAGTGCCAAGTTCTGCACACCCTGGCTTCCATGAAGGCTGTAAGAGCCCTGTACTAGGGAATAAAATTGCTCTTCCACAGCTAGGCTGCAACAGCCTGGGATCCAGTCCTCTTTAAGTAACACACCTGGTTCTTTGGACTGTGGCTAGCTAAGGATTGAACACCCAGGGCAGTAGGATTTTGTCAGTCGAAGAAGAGTTCAGCACTTACCGGAGATCTAGGTGATGAGCGCCTCCTTTAATGGTCAGTGCAATCAGTGAAGGACTGATGCTGCTATTTATCTGGAAGGAGAAGGAGCAGAAACAAATTCTCACCAAGTTATGGGGCAGAACTGGACATCAGTTATGAAAACTGGAAGACGAGCTGGGCAAGACTGAGGACGGTACGGCTGATGATGTGTGCAAGGCTAACAGCCTTAATGAGCCAAATCATCTGTCTCAAATAAGGTGAAGGCTTTTCCCCCATGATGAAAACTGTCAGCCTATTCCACTACAGGCGGTCTGAAGTAACAGGCTCCCAAAGGCCCATGCACCCCAAGCAGCCTGTTTCTTTAGCAGCTGGGATTGCCAAGCCAGCCTAAAACAAGGAACTCTGGCATTACAATCAGGAGCTCAACTAACTCAAAATCCAGCTCTGGGTCATTTTTGGTTGTAAGTTTCAAAATAGAGCTCTGCCACCACTCTGAACTTTTGTTGACCCTAAACTAAAATATGCCTTGGTTTGAGTTACTGGAACCGTGTGGTCTCATGAAGTATGCTGAGACTGGGGACAGCAAGGAGCACTCAGCTGCCAGCACTGAAACACGGCGGTTGTGGGTCAGATCCCAGCTGCTGGGTAAGGAGGCTCCTGCTGCAGCTCCACTAGTGAAGCCACCTTTGCTCCATCAGTGTTCCTGGCTGACGGACTCTATGCAATGTGTCCACCATTACTGTCCTGAGGCTCCTGAATGGTTCAGCATAAAACAGCTGACTGCAGAAACTCACATGGGCTAAAGATGAATCGCCAGTGCTGCTTTGAAAGGGAGAGAGGAGCAGTATATCACCTGGAAAACGCTGCTCTCTGTGCTCAATGTGCAGGAGTGCACATGCTTACCCCACCTCCAGCCCATGGGTTCAAGTCTCCATTTGAAAAAATGATGTTGCTTGCACTTTTCAGGTCTGAAATTCAGAGAGATAACATTTGAGTGGCCTCCTTCCTGCCCACTTACCTAAATGTGTTTGGCTACTGCAGCAAGCATAGCCAAGAAGAGAAAACACAGGAGAATAAAGCAAATTCTTCGCAGTTTTTAGGTTTCCCACTTCTGTCTCAAGAGGGTACTTGTTTGGCTCAAGTCAGCACAAGGCTGCAACTTTCTGCCAGGACTTGTTAGTGTGCTGTGCCTATCCCCACGGACAGGCGGACAACTACAGGGTAATGCAAAGGGACGAGCAGCCAGCACAACTCACCTCCTCCCCAAAAGTTTGTCTGCAGCCAGTGTGCTCGTGGCCTCACGTGCCATTTGCTCTGACAGTACTGCTCTCGCATGGCCTCTGTGAAGGGCATCTCAGGGAACATGTCAGTCATGTTATTGCTGTTGAAAGTTAAGTTGATCTCGGTGCAAACCTGAGAGAGATACAAGAGCTGTCAAGGGTGGGGGGATAAACAGGGCAGCAGCTGAAATCTGTTGCTGTCTGCAACACCTTACCTGGTAGTCCCAGGCCTCAGCATCTGGGCCGATGCCGCAGCCCGTGGGGTCAGCACAGGACTGGTACAGCTGGTATATGTTGTAACACTGTGCAGATCCGGAGGAGTTGTAAAACACCCCTGCCAGGTGGAAACACAGCGTAAAGCCAACCTGTCAGTACCCCTCTGCTGTCTCACCCACTGCCTCTCACACGAGCCTCATGGCCAAGACCAAGACCAAGCAGAAGGGTAGCTATCCCAGCTGGGCAAACACGTAAAGGTCTACATCAGTGTTAGGTTACAATCCTAACTGTATGCCAAAACTTTCAATGGTCTCAAGCCTGGATGCACAATATCCTTTGTTTTTGCTGTATCCACGATGAGGAAGAGGCTCCCAGATGCTCTCTGCTCGTGCCAAAAGCCAAGTGAATTACTCATTAGTCCTTAGGAGAGCCCCAGCCTCCAACCCCTAACACACCCAAGAGTAGGCTATGTGCAGGATGTCAGGTGAATGCTTCAAACTGAATGGGACACAACTGCTAAGACCTTCCCACCCCCCCTCCCTGAAAGTAGCTGTTGTCAGAAAGCATCAAATTTAGTCAAGGGTGCCATGTCACAGACAGCATTTTGTTTGACTGTTGTTCAAGAAGGGAAAGCCAGCATGTGCAGGCTTGCCCAGATGAAAGAGCACCTGACCGGGTAGCCCAGCGAAGCATAGCTGGGGGAGCTGCTGAAGAATGAGCTGCTTTTTTGTGCAGATGGGTAGTTACCAGCTAGGCTAGCGAGGAGAGGAATGCGGCTATGCCAGTGGCTGTCGCTGCTGCCAGTACTACAACCCACAGGCAAAATCCACACACGCTGCAGGTTTTGTGCAATAACCAGCACCAACAGCTCCACTTGCAAACGGCCCCCAAACAGCTCTGCAAGGCACACAGCATTCTGTGCCTGCAAAGCACCAGGCAGAGGCTATTGACAAGGGAGGCTGGAACAGCTACTGCCTTTTGGGTGGCTCTGTGGCCTGAGCAGCCCAGCTCCCTCGAAGCATGAAACTACTGGTTTAGCTGCAGAAGACTGCCCAGTGTGTGCAGTGAAGAGTTTGGGGCTGCCCCAGAGCTACGCACCTTTCAGAGCAATGCCGCTGAGCTCTCAGGCCACAGCAAGGCTCGTGTCGGACACCTACCTGGCAAAACTCCTGGAAGGGCTCAGCAGCCTTCGCTTGCAGAGCGCACTGTGCGATGTGACACTGGAGGCAGAAGGGGTTTGTTTTCCAGCCCACAAGATCATTTTAGCGTCAGCAAGTAACTACTGCAAGATCCTGTTTGTTGGAAACTTGACAAGAGTGGGGAGCCCGGATGGCAACGTCCAGCTGAAAGCCGTCAGTGCTGCTGGGCTGAGGAACGTTCTCAACTTCATTTACTCCAATAAACTAGACCTCTCATTACAGAATATTGAGGAGACCTTCAAAGCTGCAGAAACCCTCCTGGTTCGGGAGGTGATAAAGCTGTGCTTTCGCTTTCTGGAGGATTGCTTGAACTGTGAGAATTTTATGGATGTTCTTAACATTGCTAAAAAACTTGGCCCAGCAGAGCTGAGACAGAAAGCCATGTGCTATGTTGAGCAGCACTGCAAGCAGCTCCTGGCTGATCCTCAGTCCTTGAAAGACATGGACCAAGGAACCCTCTGTGAAATTTTAGACAGGACCGACACCGAGGGATGCAGTGAGCTGGAGCTGTTCAGAGCTGCTGTGAGCTGGCTGCAGCATGACCACACACGGCTGAAAGCTGCAGCAGATATTTTAAGGCGCATAAGATTCCCTCTCATTCCTTTACAGGATCTGCAGAGATATATCCAGGAAATGCCTCTTATGAGGCTGGATTCAGGCTGCCACAGGTACCTGCAGGAGGCTCTGAATTACCACTCCCAGCTGTATGCTCAGCCAGTCCTGCAGACCCAGAGCACGAGCCTCCGCTCCGGTTCCACTGTGCTGCTTGTTGCTGGTGGCAGAACTGCCAACAACTGTGTGTGCAGAGAGATGTGGGCTGCAGACCAGAGCTGCAGCACCTGGCACAAGGTCGGGGACCTCTGTGTGCCGGTGTACAACCACTGTGTCACCATCATCAATAACTTCCTCTTTGTCATCGGGGGGCAGTGCAGATTTGATCCCACAGGAAAGCAGCCATCAAATGAGGTAAGACATGAGAAACCTTTACCCTTGGAAAAATGGCTGGGTGAGGAAGGGAGGGAGTCATTCCTCTTGCCCACCACAGCTCTCCCATCTCTTCATATTTCTTAGCGCTCTGTGCAGTGCTGAAAGCCTTTGGGAATACAGCTTCCAACCTTTCTGGGAAGCAAGGTTCTGTCCTGGTCCCACCTTGCTCCTGCTGTAAATTGTCATCCTAATCTGTACACAGCTTCCACAGTGCAGGTTCAGCAAGGTCCATATCAGTCAATCAAACAACTCCACGAACGCCACCCTGTCCCCATTGTTGCTGTAGTGGGACTTGCACTTGGGAGGCGTGGTTAAAGCCTCACTTCACTTCACTTGAGAACTGCTCCTTCCTTATTTTTGCCCTTGAAAGGCAAATCTGACAAATCCCAGTACCTTCCCCTTCTGCCTGAAAAGTAAAAAGACTTGTGCAGGATTTTATGTTTTTCTAGATGGCTTCAATGAGCTTAGTAGAAAAACCAGCATGTTTTTCTTTCCGATGCTCCCAGGGGGCTTATTTCAGCATTGTACTTGGTTCAGCAGTACCGCTGCAAACAGCAGCTCTCTTCCACTGCCTTGAAGGCAGGAGGCAGCTCAGCAGCAGTGGAGCAGAGGATGCTGAAGCAGCGGGGCCGCAGCACTGGCTGGTGTGCTACAGCCCAAGCCCAGCACTCACCGCATGCAGTTCTGCAGATGCTGCCCTTGCTCAGTGATCTGGGCTTTCTGACAAGGATTGACAAAACAAGCTCGAGGAGGTATTTACTGCTGAACAACATATAAGTGGACACCCAACCTTAGCAGAGGTGCTGTGCTCCTGTGGTGATGCCACCAGGGACAAGGGGAGGGGAAAGCTGCTCCTGCCTCCTCCTTGGCAAGAGCAGTGGGCAAAGCTCAGCTGCTCTCTTTACTACACAAACAGTAGCAGAGATGTAAAATGTGCTTGTTTAAACCTCACTGAAACAGTTTTCAGCTGGTGTTTGAAACAAAGGTATTTAATTAAGCCAATGTGTCTCACATCTGGCTTGCTGCAAGCTGGGAGCACAATCTATTCCCAGACCCCCTCAGACCCGCAGAAAGGCCGTAACTGAGCCTCCAGCTCTGCTGGGGAGGTACTGCTCTGTCAGCTGGCTGGCACTCGAAGTTGAGCCTGTCCAGGTCATAGCCATAAAAACATTTATCAGTTCTTGAAGCCACAGGAGATGCAAGCCAGCCACTTGCCTTCTGCTAACCATCACCCATCTCTGTGATCCTAGGTTTTCCGATTTGATCCCCGCAACACTTCCTGGCTCCAAGTCACCAGCATGCTGGAGAGGCGGACACGCTTCCATGCGGATGTGCTGTCTGATTGCATCTTCGCCGTGGGTGGTGTGACACTGCTGGGGACCCTCACCCGCACCATGGAATTGTACCAGCCTGCAAACAAGTGGGAGTTTGCAGCTCCTTTCCCCATGCCTATTGCTGATCACGCAGGCACAACCCACAAGGGAATACTCTGTATTTCAGGTGATAGAGCTTTGTTGATTTTTTCTGGCATCTTAATGTCACAGTCTAAGCCTGCACCCACAGTAGTAGCACCCACAGCTCCAGTGTCTCTTTCCTGCTGTGCAGGAATTATTTTATTTCCAAGATATTAAAGGTGACATCATCTGCTTGCAATCCACACCCCTGCTTGCCTTTGACCTTGCAATCCTGGCTAAATCCCAAAGCTCTGCTCTCTGAAGAGGGAAACCAGGAGCAGGCTGCCACAGCGTTGGGGATGGGATTAAACCCTGGGATTAATCTGAATAGAAGATGTGGGACTAACCTACTGCGCTGCTTTGTTAATCTGGGCAAAAAGAAGTACAACACTGGCTCTTACCCTCTTATCCACTGGGCCTGTACAGCTCTTGCCTTACAAGGGATCCTCAGTGTTTACAGGGATTGTTGGTAGGTGGTGCAGGATGTTTAACAATAAAGCAGCATGGGTTTAAACACTTCAGGAAATTGTTGTAGGGTCTTTACCTCCTGCAGCTACGAATTTGGACTTGAAAGCCAATATTTGGTTTGTCATAGGAAAAGCACTGTGTTGTTTTTGTTATTGCCTCCGCAGCTAAAAGACCTGGGCCAGTCTGCCATCACTGTAGGCTCCCTGCTTTATAAACCCCTTACAACCAGCTGGGATCACCGTTATGATCTTGTCCAGATTAACTCCAGTTGCGCAGTTGCAATGAAGGGCACTTCTCTGTGCTGGACAGCACACCCGAGGCCCCAAGGACAGGGAAAGCAGCACAGGGGCTGTCCTACCCAGATGTGTACCCCACTGACAGCAGGGCTCCTGCACTGGCAGCACAGATTAATAATGATTCAGCTGGAGGAACAGCTGAGGCTCAGGTTCCAGTCCCTGCTTTGATTCAGCTGGCCCGCGGTGCCACAGGCAGCTCACTTAACTTCTGTTGGTCTTGATTCCTACCTAAGAGCAAGGACAAAATTGCCTCTTCAAACATACCGTAGCGATCTAGGCTGGATAACACTATACCCCCTGGGTGTAAGTTCTTACCTACCTACAGCATTCATTTCCTTCTAAACGGGTGGGGTAACTGCAAATTTGATTTGGCCAGCCTACAGCCCTGCCCAAGCAAACTGAAGAATTAAGAACATTACTTTGGTACAAAATTTAAACACAAGCTCCATGTAGAAAAAGTGTCCACGTACAGGAAGCATCAAAGCCCAGGTGAGCTGGGGCTTATGGTCAACCTGAAATATCATCTTCCCTGTTTGCAGAGACTCTGTGTGCAGGCCGGAATTCAACAGGCACGCAGCTGGAAGCATATACCCTTCCCTCTAGCAGCACCTTCCTTCTGTAAGGAGCTTTGTACAATGCACCCCTGAAAAACACTAGTGAGTGCCTAGTAAAGAGAAAAAGCTGACACAGCACTGGCAGCTTGGCTCTGACCTTCTGTTGACAATCCCAAGTTCAAAGATCTTTGAATGCCTTTCTTTCAAACCACCATTTTGTGACTGTGTGTACTGGAAGGAGATACCCTAAATAAAGTTGTTCCTGGTTACATGTGAAATACCCCAAGAGCTTTATTTAAAAATCTTTTGTGGAAAACTATTTACAGAAAGAATTGGAAATGTTTGGTTTGTTTTTTTTTTTTTTGTCTTTAAAATACCTACGAAGGTCAGGTTTAAAATTTCACAATGCATCAGCTCTCCGGAACGGTGTGAAATTTTAAACCTGATCTTCTTAGGTATTTTAAAGAAAAAAAATCAGCTCTGCTAATGTTTGCAGAAGGTTTGCTGTATGTCAGAGAGGATGAAGGACATCCCTGCTTTCCTTCTAGTGGGCTTCTCTGGAGGCAAAACCTTACGAGACACTTACAGCTACCTCCCTCGCCTCCGATGTTGGATTGGCAACAGTGCCATGGCTTTCACCCGCTGTGATCACGGGATGGCTACAGTCAGGGACAGGATCTTCTGCATTGGAGGAAGGACACTAAAAAGAGTAAGTTAATTTGCTTTTATAATCTCAAAGCTGATCCAAAATGAGGTGTCTGTATTGCTAGGCCCTGACTGTTCTACTCCAACAGGTTGACCAGGAACAACTTCATTTTTGGTCACTTAGTGGACTGGCACAGTTGCAAGTTGGTCCAATAAGTTTACGAAAATATACCTGCCATTACAGTTGTGCGCATCAGAAGGTGCCCAGTTGTCACACTCTATTTGCTAGAGTACAAAGGCTGCTTAAAGCATTTTTTTAAAGTAGAGAAAACAAATAGTGGAGGTGCAGCCAGCTAACAGAGGAAAAGCTGGTCACCCACCTGCCCCAAACACAATGACCAGCTAATTTCCCTTGTTTGAGCTGAGAGAGGGCGAAACACTGGCAGACAGGAAGAGGAATGGACTGTGGTAAGGACACTAACCTAGATTTTAGGAAAGATGGGCTCCAGTCCTGGAACACAGATGAATTATCTTCAAACCTGGATTTTCCATCTCTGAAAGAGGAGGGAAAGCTCTGCCCAGCCTTCTGGGGAGAAGGCAAGAGACCTGAAGGGAATGAAAGGCTCACTCTAGGAGAATCCCAGTCCTCGAAGCCAAAAGAAGTGAGTTTTCAAAGATCATTCTGCAATTTCTATTTCAAAGTGTAAAGATTCAGGGCCTGGCCTGATTTTACGATGATGGGTATGGTGAGGTCCCCGATGACTGGAAGAGAGGGAATAAGGAAGACCCGGGTAACTACAGGCCGGTCAGCCTCACCTCTGTGCCTGGCAAGGTCATGGAGCAGATTCTCCTGGAAACCATGCTAAGGCACATGGAGAGCAAGGAGGTGGTTGGTGACAGCCAACATGGCTTCACCAAGGGCAGATCGTGCCTGACCAATTTGGTGGCCTTCTATGACGGGGTGACGGCATCGGTGGACAAGGGACGAGCAACAGACATCATCTACCTGGACTTGTGCAAAGCTTTAGACACTGTTCCGCACGACATCCTTCTCTCTAAACTAGAGAGACATGGGTTTGATGGGCGGACCACTCGGTGGATAAGGAATTGGCTGGATGGCCGCACTCAGAGAGTGTTGGTCAACGGCTCGATGTCCATGTGGAGACCGGTCACGAGTGGCGTCCCTCAGGGGTCCGTGCTGGGCCCGGCCCTGTTCAACATCTTTGTCGGCAACATGGACAGTGGGGTAGAGTGCACACTCAGCAAGTTTGCCGATGACACCAAGTTGTGTGGTGCCGTCGACACGCTGGAAGGGAGGGATGCCATCCAGAGGGACCTTGACAGGCTGGAGAGGTGGGCCTGTGCCAACCTCATGAAGTTCAACCAGGCCAAGTGCAAGGTCCTGCACCTGGGTCATGGCAATCCCAGGCACAAATACAGGCTGGGCGGGGAATGGATTGAGAGCAGCCCTGAGGAGAAGGACTTGGGAGTGCTGGTGGATGAGAAGCTTAACACGAGCAGGCAATGCGCCCTTGCAGCCCAGAAGGCCAACCGCATCCTGGGCTGCATCAAGAGAAGCGTGGCCAGCAGGTCGAGGGAGGGGATTCTGCCCCTCTACTCTGCCCTGGTGAGACCCCACCTGGAGTACTGTGTCCAGTTCTGGAGCCCCCAACACAAGAAGGACATGGACCTGTTGGAGCGAGTCCAGAGGAGGGCCACGAAGATCATCAGAGGGCTGGAGCACCTTTCCTATGAGGCCAGGCTGAGAGAGCTGGGGCTGTTCAGCCTGGAGAAGAGGAGGCTCCGGGGAGACCTGAGAGCAGTCTTCCAGTACCTCAAGGGGGCCTACAAGAAAGATGGGGAGAGGCTGTTTAGTAGGGCCTGTTGCAATAGGACGAGAGGTAATGGTTTTAAAATAGTGGGGGGTAGATTTAGATTGGCAGTTAGGAAAAAATTTTTCACGATGCGAGTTATAGAACACTGGAACAGGTTGCCCAGAAAGGTGGTGGAGGCCCCATCCCTGGAAACATTCAAGGCCAGGTTGGACTGGGCTCTGAGCAACCTGATCTTAGTTGGGGATGTCCCTGCTCCTTGCAGGGGGGTTGGACTAGATGACCTTTGAAGGTCCCTTCCAACCCTAACCATTCTATGATTCTATGATTCTATGATTCTATGGCATGGTTTCTTCTGAAGGAATGAGGGTATTTTAGAGCACTTAATTGCTCACTGAAAAAGGGATAGAAATCTATAAAGAGAAACTGTGTATGCAGGCTGACATCATATTCCTCCTGATGACACAAACTCAGTTATTGTCCACAATTCAATGCAATATAGCCCTCTGTAGATTATTTCCTTTGTACTGTGTTAAATGTCCAGACAGCAGGCAGCACTTGGGCTATGCTAGTTCCAGCAGATCCCTGTGCCACCATGCTCAGGCTCACTCCTCTAATTTTCCAAGATGACCAAAACTCCTTTAAAGCCGTGCCATTCTGGTATTTTACTCAGTTGACCCCCATGGTATTCAAACAGATGTTGAGACATTGGTTTCCTTTATCATGAACCAAGCGAGCCTGACATGACAGTGATGCCCACTCAAGGCATGACAGGAATGGTGAGTGCTGGTCTGGTTCTCTGCAGGCGGAAGAATGGATTCACGTCAACGAGACGGAGTATTATTGCCCTGTAAGCAATCAGTGGACGACACTAACACTACCCCCATTCAACTGCTGCCAATTCAGCATCACAGCCCATGAGTCTACACTCTACTTAGCCGGAGGCGGGTCGCTGCAGCACATGCAGAAAGAAGACAGTGTTTTCTTGTATGATGCAGAGGGGCGAGTATGGAAGAAAGTCAGTCCCCTGCCTCAAGCTCTGGTGGATCATGCCTCTTGCATGATTAAACTGCCCCAGATGAATGCAGCTGGTGAGATGGAGGGGGACACAAAGTGCTCACCCATGGGCAGGAAGAAATCTACCCTCAGCTTGTTCATCACAAAGAAACAAGAGTCCCACTGGGCCTCAGAAAACAAGTAACATGTGAATACGTCAAGCAGATCTGGCAATGTTTGCCAAGATATTAGCATTTTAACAACTCTTCTAGTTGAAAGACAAGTATCTTTAGCAGTGATTTGGAATTGGTACATTCTGACTTGGCGCTATCATGGTGACATACATAATTAAAAAAAAAAAAAATCAGTTCCCAATCCTACTAAGCTGCATTAAACCCGTAAGAATTCCTTAAATCAAGTTTTTGTCATTCAGAACTTGTTTTTCTGATAAGTGACTTGAAAGATTTTATAAGGAAGTCTTCAAAAGAGCTTTGAATTCTTTCTCTAATAATTTCCTTACAAATACTGCTGGCTCACAAGTTAAGTACTCACAGACATAAATATATACGATGTATTTAAGACTGTCTTGCCACTGGATTAAGACCATAGGACACTGTGATGACAACCTTGTCCTCAACAAGCAAACCAGAAAACTTCCTTTAGTGAACATGCACTGGGTAAACTTTTAGAAAAGAACTAAGTACCTTAGAAATCCAGACACTCAACAGGCTAAGGGGCTGCAATGGCTGAAAAACCTGACGAGGATAAGTTTGGAAAGGCGAGAGAATGAACCCGAGGGCTACCACAGGACATCCCGACAGACAAAGCCAAAATGGGGCAAAACGTCCCAGTGGGAGATCGGAGTCGTACCAGCTCCCACAATACACAACCCACACACAATGCAACAGCTCTACTTACAGGCGCTTCTAGAAAACAGGGCATTAAATAAAAGACCAACTGATACTATTAACTCACCAACAAGAGCAGCCAGGCCTTGAACTGGGTCTGTGTGGGCAAGGATTTGTTCACAGCCGACCTGGATAAGACATATTACAGGCAAATTGCAGACAGGATAGTTAAAAATCTCTACTCCATGGAAGGACCAAGCTGGAGGATTCACTAAAATTATCACTTATGCATTTTATGGTTCAGAAGCTTTCCAAGGGCCTAATGCAACAGGTTTTCGGGGTTTTTCTCCTCCCTTCTAGCAACAAAATACATATAAATAGGGAGACAGGGCTAGGACAAGCAGTTCCTTTACCAAGTTAAGCAGCTGTGCAGAGGCCCCAGTGATACACAACAGTTCCTTCCTCCTACCAACAGAATCTTTTAATGCCCTTCTCATGGGAAAGTAGATTAATTATTTCAATTTTACAGCTTGTTAAACAGACCCTAGAAGGGGACTGGATGCCCAGTGGAACCACAGACAGCATCTCCTGAGTCCCAGTGCAGTGTAGCTTGTATGACCTCTTGCACAGTAAACATTTTCCTCCAGGTAGGACTTGAACTTTAAATGCCACAAGGCCAGGGGCAAATAAAGTCCCGTCAGTGAGGTGTGCTGGATGCACACCACAAGAAACCAAGAACTGCAACAACTGGTGATCTGGGATCAAAGCTGAGACCTTTCAAAAGCAGCTGGTGTCTGAGAAGTCTTTGTAACCCCTGAGAACCAGGCCCCTTTCCCAGACTTTGCCATCTCCATCTCTCTTGAAAGTTTACAGGTTTTGCAGTCGCCAGAGCAGCAGACATTTCTCTGCACTATCCTCTAAGGTACGTTACCTTCCTGGGCAATATGTAGAAAGGAGTCTGATTTTTAGATCTCCATCCCTACCCACCAAGAAAAATACATCTTTGAAAGTGTGCCGAGGTGGGCTCCAACAAAACTACATTTTAAAAAAATCAACAGGTTTTTAATGTTTAAAAGCTGAAGTCAACAAGCTTGCACAGGCTTGTGCAAGGTAAAGGCAGAGCAGAGTAGGAGTGGCTCCAGCAAACCCTTCCCCATGAGCCTTATGGCAGTGCATTTCAAACACTGCAGTCACAGAGAAGTTTAGAACATGTAGTTTTACTGTCAGAGTGGAAGCGCTGCAACATCCACCACTATCTCGCCCAGCCATCACCACCGATGGCGTGTCTGACAGTGTCCCAGGCTATGCAGTCACAAGGTGCACATCAGAAACCGCAACTCTCACCCGTGCATTGGTACTCACCTTCACTGGATTGGCAGGGAGATGACCCATGAAATCAGTTTTGTAAGGGTAGTCCATCATGGCCATCATGGTGAAGGCATTTCTGGCAAACCCAAAAAGCTGGTAAACATCCTCCTTGTTAGAGATCTTATTGCACATAGCCATTTTGCTGCTGATTTCACTGTAGGCTGCAAAAGGAAGGAAAATGAAAGGCACAAACTTCAAAAGAGGAAAATAATACCTAGCTTCAGCATCTTATTTCACTCGGGAGTAAGGAGATGCCATAACACACAGATGAGGTTTCTAGTGGGAAGAACACATTACATCTAAATTTACACACTCGTGAATGTTCAGGCATAGCCTTCCTGTGCAGCTTCACAACCCTGTGTGGCCCACAGCCTGCACTCTGCCCCTCACAGAGCCGTCAACACCTCCCTAAGGAGCCCAGAGGAATCAGCACCCAGTGGGACAGAAGCAGTCCCAGCTGGCAGAGTGAGAAGAGCAGCTTGCTACCAGCCTGTCCCCGTGGGTGCCCTGCCTGGCTGCCTCCTCCTCGCCCCTGCAGCTCCCTCTCCAGGGTCTGCTGTGCCCTGCAGGGCAGTCTCCCCAGGCAAGCTCTCATGCAGGGTACAGCGTACAGGTCCCAACGGGATTCAACAGCTGGAAGAAAGAACTGGCAGGGGGAGGAGAGAAAAAAAAAAAAAAAAAAAAAAAGAGCTCCTTAGGAGCTGGGTGCATTTGCAGTAAGAATTGCCAAGTGAGAATACTCCTTACAGACACAAAGGATTCCTGAGACGTGCCTCCAAACCTCAATGTGATGCAGAGAGGCCGGCTGGAAATCTGTCTTTGAAGAGATTTCTTCAAGAGGCACACTTATACCTTTCAATTTCTGCTGGGGAAAGCTGCTCCCTTCATTTTCATCCTCCACGTTCTGGGTCACAGCTCCTGTCCGTTCCTACTGTATTCTACAAACTGCCCACCAGAGCCCAGCTGTCTTTACTTGGAAACCTAAGGCCTGGGACCTGTCTCTGGATACTCACTCGAGAGCCTAACCCTTAAACATGACCACCTTATCCACCCCGCTGCAGAAAGTGTGGCCCCAGGCAGACCTCGAGGACCTTGGCTATTTAACAGTAAGGTTTTTTCCTGCTGTCACTCAAAGCTAAACGGGGTTTTGGACCCCCGGCTCCTCTGGGCAATTCCAGGACCAGCTCCTGCAGCGACACTAGCCAGAGGCACACAGCCCCTGATATGCAGCACCACAGATCAAGCGAGGCCTTGAGACAGACCAAGAACCCATCATGGCTGTTCCAATACCATGCAGGGCTCCCAGGAGACATTGCACTGGCCCACAATATCTGGTTTGGCCTACCTCGGAGACATTGCAGAGATCTTCACCAGTCTCTGTCCTTGGCTTTACCTAACTGTCCAAGGCTGGAGATGAAAGAGCTGGTGAAGGCTGCTTCAAGAGCTAGATTGCCTTCCAAATATTTCTCAACTATGTCCAGTGAGCTGAGCCATGCAGTTGTCATACCCACCTCAACAGCTGTCAACAGTGTGGGTGTTGAGGATAAGTATCTGGTGAAACGAGGCTCTACCAGCACAAAATGCAGCTGTTTTGCACCTGCAGGTGTTCTTGCACTTTGGTGCAGAAAAGACAGTTTCATTAACACTGTGCAAGCCCATACCTACATGGATGCTTTCATTTTGGTGTCAGTTACTAATTTCAATACTAACTGAAACTGTTCATTAAATCAAAAATCAATTGTGCAAGCAGAAAGGGGCAGCCAGGTGGGGATTTAGCTGAACGAAATGAAAACCTAGCTGAAGTAAAACTGAATCAACTTTTTTCCACAAGGCTAGGACTGCTGCTGGCTGTCCTTGGGGAGCTGTCTGCAGGGCTGTCTCTCCTTACCTCCGCTCAGGCACAGATCCTTAATCTGCTGGAAGGCTTTGCGGACAGCTGTGACGCAGCCTGGGCTGGACTTCTGAAAATCCTGAAGGGACAGAAAAGACACAAGATTACAGTTGCACAGAGGAGATGTGTGTGGAGGTTGCACTGGAAAGAACTGCCAGAAATACCGGGAGACAACAGGAGTTACTGGCCCACTGGTCAGAACCTCATCTGCGTCTCCAGGAGCAGTGACACCCGTGCTTCCGCCTTGTCCTCCAGACAATCAGCATGTCCCAGCAGAAGCTAACAGTCTGCACAGCGCAGATCAAGCAGCAACTGTTTCACCAGGTCTCTCTGGAGAGAGACAAAACACTTTGCACTTAGTGGAGCCACTAGACTGAATACAAAGCAGCAAGAGGAGACCCATGACCAGGCATGTGTGGGAAAAGGGTGCCAGGCTGCTCAGCCTTGAAGTTTTTTGTTGTTTTTTCATTTTTTTAAACAGACAACAGATTTCTTCCAACTGCACTCTGTCTATGAGAAGGAGCCATGGAGAAATCAGTTATGCATGGGGAGCAGAGCACTGGTTTGGGAACCAAGACTTGCTTTTCTTCGTAAGCCTGCCAGTGACCTGCCAGATGACCAAGAAGGCCAGGTCCTTTTTCTTAGGAAAAACATTACTGATCCTGAAAAAGCACTTTAAGGTACGTTTGTAGAGCTGGGGCTGGTAATGCTGGTGTAACAAGTTGTTTGTGCAACAGAGGCCTCTAGCAACCCAAACTGTTTCTCTTCTGTCTGATTGTAAGGAAGTTTGAGATCTGCTGGCAACCAGTGCTTTGTAATAATAAGAATTATTAGCGCTCTTTTAAGGTCCCTTACCCTACTAGAGCAATGGTTAAGTAACCACAAATCACTAGCTAAGCATTTTTCTTACAAAGACCTAGCCTCAATTAAAAATAGATCTGGGATCTTTCTTTTATTCCTAACTCTGCCTGTGTCTGACAGTTAGGCTTAGAGAAATCACTACGGAGTTTTCCACAGTTTACCCGGGCATCCTTTTAGGGGTTCCAAATCTCCTTCTGCATGTGCTTATTGATCTTCATCTACTAAGGGCTCTAACTGGAGTGTGGGGACGGATCAGCCTAGGACAGATGAGCAGGCCTGCTCTGGCTGTGTGATGGCCGAGTTCCCCACCAGGCAACGCTGAGCTGCTGCGGCACGGCATACCAAGGAACCACCACCCGCTTCAGTTCTCCCCCACAACCCTTAGGGACCCCGGAACAGTTCAGCTGAGCCATCACAGAAGCAGAGGCAGGAGTCCTTACAGCCATTCCAAGGAAGTTCCCCCTCCAGGCTGCCAGCTTTACTGTTTCGAATCACGCCTAATTCCGATGTCTAAACTGATCTGAAGTTGATGGCCTGAATAGCAGGTAACCTGCAGCAGTAACCTTACGGGACCATGTATGTGGCTGTATGTGTAGTATTCACACACGGGCTTTCTGCACAGATACAGGCAGGGCAGTCGGCACATATAACCCAGTCTTACACGAAATCAACTTTCTGCCCTTTGCTCACTTCCCCTGTGAGCTGGGGGCTTATGAAGTGAGCTGGAAAAGCTCAGTAAAAGTCACAAGAGAAAGCTGCTTTGAGACAACACACTCTGACTCATGGGAAGAGAGAGTTCCCACAATGTTTCATGAAAGGTTTGGGCCTTCATTAGTATTAACAGCTCTCAGGGGTGTTCTCTCACCAAGACGAGCAATTGAATTCAGCTTTCAGATGCATAGATTGCTTTTACGTAAGCACACTGAAGGTGGAAGGAATTACTTTGAAAACAATACAAAGTGCTTGCTTAGGATCTCAGCGTAAAGGTCGACTTACCACTGCAGAGAGAATATATTTTAAAATTAATTGGAATCTTTTTTTTCTCATGAAAAGGTCAAAGCCCTAATTTCAGGGGTGTATAATGACTCACAGCATATTCACAGCTGAAGCAAGATAGAGCTCAGCTGAACAAGGCTTCTGAGAATGAATTAGCTTCAACCAAGGAAGAATTACCACTACAGGGCCTGTTAGATATGAAGTGGTATTACGTTTTTTGTTTTAAAATGTATAATTTCAAGACAAGATGTCTTTTATTCTCTTATGCACTTGAAGTTTCAAATGCAATTTTTTGTTTTCATATGGTAATCTCTTTTTTTACACTTACTGGTAATGCTATCTGTCCTGTAAGTCTCTGCATTGAAATAAGGTTCTCATACATGTAAATAAGAGCAAAAAGACCACAAGTTGCATATACAGGTAATTCATGTGAAGCCATCTGTGTCACCCAGATGTAGAAATTCATGTTGAAAGAGGCAAAACAGACACCATCAGAAGGTTTCAGTACTACCAGGTAGTATATTTCTTTCCTTATAAACTAAATATAAGTCAGTTCTAAGCAATACCACTTTCCTGTGTGTCCTATGTCCTCAAAATGTGAAAGCCACATTTAAATTTTGGTTTTAAGTGAACCCAGGACACCTTGCATCCTTTTAGTTAGTGAAATGAAGATTTCCAAGCTCTTAATTAAAATGCAACCACAACCTGGGACTAAGGAGCTGCTATGAATCACTGGTATCTATGCAAAATAAAGCATTTTGGGAAAGGATTTGAAGAATAAATTATCCAAAGAGGGTTCAGCCAGGCACAAAGGAAAACTTTCAGGCTGTATATGGTTGAGTCACTAGAAATGGGAAAATGAATCCATAGTGGTACTAAAGGTGCTGAAACCAAGTTGTGCTGCTCATCATAGTCACACTTCTGGGCTAAGGGAGTGTTCAGCCATCACATTTGCAGTGCTGCTTTTCCTTGTGGGTTCCCATTTAATTGTGTTCCCTGCCCAGCACTGATGCTGTGAAGACAAATCTCTGCTTAAACACATGGAAAAGGAAAAAAAAATACAACCTTCTTAAAGGAAGAAAACAATGCTCCTGAAAAGAGATGCTACTTACTGCTGTTACATCTCTGAAGAACTGGGTGGGGTCTCCAAGCCCAGCCACAGATAACAGAGGAGCACTGGCAGCTAATGCTCCGGCCACAGTGTTTGGGTATTTCATCCTCATGTAAGCGCTCAGCATTCCTCCATAGCTGCCACAGGAGAGAAAAAAGAGTTATTTCCTTTAACAGACATCTTATAACATAACAACTCAAAAGTTCAGGCCAGCAGTCACAGGCTCACCTAACTAAAAGCAAAAAGAAGAATATCTGTAGATGCCATCCTTATGTAAAAAGATCAATGAGCAGCACACAACATTCTTACTGGTCTTTCCCCAAATGTCCACACCAGCTCTGGTGGGAACACAGCAGCCTAGTTTGCTTCTGCAGCCAAATATAAATCCTGCCTCAATATTTAACTCTGCACCATCATGAGTGTGTCCTGACAGCTTCAGTACAAAACCACGAGGGGGTCAAGTGAAGCTGTCACTGTTCCGTGGGGGAAGGAAACACATTTTCCATACAGGATTCTAAAGACGAGCTAGGCTCTTAACAAAGGGTGTCCTTGAACACTACAAAACATGTAGCCCTCTCTAGTGCTGGGAAGTAGAGAGTACTCTCCCTGGGCACCCCAAATAACAGCTGCATAGATGATCAGCACAAATAGAGGGAATAGGAGACATTAACGAATATCACAATAAAACTCAAAGCCACATTGGTAGCATTACTGCCAAGGCCACAATCTGCAGATACATCAAAGGTTGCTAGATAAACCCAAGGTGACTAAAGTTACTCATATGCCAATGTTTGTGGAGCTACTCTGAGCTTACTCCTGGGGGTGGCAAATGACATCCCCAAAAGGCAGGTAACACCGTGTCTAACTCCAGGCTTACAGATATTCAAGTCTCCCTCCCCACCATCTCAAGTTGTTGGATAAATGGACAAATACCATTCCCACATGACCCACATGTAAAGCAATGTGCATTTCTCTAACTCTGGTCTTGGAAACAGACAATAGCTGAAACCTGCCACAAGTAATTTCAGGTTAAAGATTGGCAAAGTTATAACCAATAGAAGAGGGATATTTTTTTCCTCTCATGGGAAATGCTGTGCTGCTCCAACACTGCCATATTTCAGTATTCTTCACATGGGCTTAGTGCTGTTCAGGGGTGCTGTAACTGAACTCTGATTTATACAAAGAGAGCTGTAGTCTAACATGCAGCCCAGCTAGCAGGTCTTGCGGAACCCCTCTCCCACCTCCCCACCCCAGGACAGCTCCTGGCCCTTTTTACACTTGCTACTGGCCTGATAGTCACACTACAAACACTCCTGAGAAAAGTCCCACCACCATCACAGTGAGCTGGAAGCTCAATGATAACTGTCAGGTCAAATGCTACAACTGATTTAGAAGCCCTGTACTTGGTGGAAGCATTTTAAAGGGAAGCATCCCTATAAGGAAGCATCCCTTCAAGAGACAAGGACATCACATCATCACAGCTCTGAGCTGCAACAGAGCAAGCACTTTGAGGAAGGACTTCTGCTAGGAAACCAGGAGCAACCAAGCAGCAGGTTGCACTATAAAGGAGTTACAAAGGAAATATAAAGGAGCCTACAATGAAAATGGTTGGATGTTGTTAAAGAGGCTGTGTTTAATAAAAAGCTGGGTGGCCCCTGGAAAAAAAATTTTACAAATTATTAGTTTTCTGTATTTCCAATGAAAAATGTTCTCATCCTGCAGGAGAAGTTTCCCATTTTCTGCAGTTCTGGCTGACTTGTACATTGAAGATGCCAAGAAACATCCAGTCAGTGGTGCTTCTTCAAAGCAATCACAACTTGAGACTAATTCTTGATGGGAGAACTGACTGGGACGTGGTGATGACCTCAGGCAGAGGTGCATCTGCTCTCTATCAGATAGCTTAAAGCTCTACCTTTAGATCTTGCTGGAGAGCCAAACAGATCTATGATAACAGCATGACTGTGGCTGGGAAAGGATGCAGAGAAAGGAGGGAACGCACACAACCTTTACCTGCCTCCAAAAGCAATGACGGGGCAGTCTGCAGCACCATACTGCTGCTTAAGCTCAGTAATTAGCACTGCATAGTCAGCGAGGGCTTGTTCCACAGTAAGCAGACCAGTGTTCTTCAGCTGTGTTGACTCAAGTCCAAATGGAAGAGACTTCCCGTAGTACCTCTGAAAGGAAAGAGATATGCTGCAAAAATGCTGGTGCCAAGGTCTGAGCCTCCTCTGCTCTCACTATAGAACTGGGTAAGTGCACAAATGGGAAGCGATAACAGAGCACATGGTGTCCTCTAACTTATTCATAACTGAGGAAGTGCCTTGTCTCCTGCATCTGGAGAGCTTCCAGCACATGGCCTGGAAGTTCCACTTCTGCCTGAAAATCCTTGAAATCGCAAGTTCTGCAAGGCAACTGGACACCTTCAGGACATATCCTGTAGAGGATGGACAGTCTACAACAAGCTACTTCAGTGGGCACCAAGTGGGGCCTCGGCATGTGTCTCTCTCCTGAAATCCCCAAACGGAAAATGGAACAGGGTAATTTCTTCATGCATAAGTTGTGGAATAGTAGATTTAACAGAGGGGTGTGGGAAAGGTTAGCATGGGACTTCACAAGCTAGAGATTAAATATTATCCAAACAAAATAACTCTCTAGCCCAGTGTGGAGTCCGAGGCCCATGGAAACTACTTACAAAAGCACTGGTCTAAAGCAAATACACCATGGCATAGGTTTTACTGAAACAGAAGTCTGTATCCTGGATTGCTGGGTAGGCATAGGAAAAAAAATTCTGAAGCCATGGTAAAGTAAAGAAGAGCTGCCACCATAAGAGGAAAGCTTACAGCAGGTATACCTCAGCTTCATGGCAAGAGATGCTATTTTTCTGGACCTACAGAAAGCTGAATTCAGTAATACTGAACAGAACAAGACTCTATAGTATGCATAATGACTGAAACACTCACTTATGCACAATGACTAAAATACTCACATGCTCAGCAAAAATCACAAGTGCTTGCTGTTCTTCTGCTAATTCAAATATGAAGTCAGAGTTCTGAGCAAAAGCCCAGATGTCACCTTCATTGCCAGTATAGAAGAAGATGGGTCCAAATCCATTCTTCCAGAACTTTTCTGAGTGAGACAATTGACAGAAGCAAATTGAAAAAAAAACCAAAACTACCAAACCCAAAACCATGAGCATGAAAATAACTCTACTTCTGGCGAGTTTAGGCAAGAGCTCTGTGAACAGGCTGATCCCTGAGACCTGAGCTGGGCCATAACAGTGTTAGAAAGGCCAGGCTACAGAAACCTCTCATTTGAGCAGGGGTAAATAAGAGCTTCCAGGAGATCAGCACATGGCCTGGAACTTCCACTTCTGCCTGAAAATCCTTGAAATCGCAAGTTCTGCAAGGCAATTGGAAACAGTTGCCCCCTAAGAGAGCTACTTCCCATTTATATACCCTTTTCAGGCCAACTCATCCCAAAACACTTGCACAGATCACTTTTCCCACAAAATGGATGTTAGGGAATTGCCTGCATCTTTCTGCTGCTCCTGCTGTAATGTTTAAGGTAGAGACAAGCTGTAAATCACATATCATAGAAAGGTTAGGGTTGGAAGGGACCTTCAGAGATCATCCAGTCTAACCCCTCTTCCGTAGGCAGGGACATCTGTCACTAGATCAGGTTGCTCAGAGCCCCGGCCAGCCTGATTTCAAACACTTCCAGGGATGGAGCAGCCACAACTTCTCCGGGCAACCTGTTCCACTGCCTCACCACTCTCATAATAAAAAATTTCTTCCTTATGTCTAATCCAAATCCACCCTCTTTCAGTTTAAAACTGTTGCCCATTGTCCTGTCACTATAGGCCCTGATAAAAAGTCTCTCCCCATCTTTCCTATCAGCCCCCTTTAGGCACTGGAAGGCCGCTCTAAGGTTTCCCCAGAGCCTCCTCTTCTCCAGGCTGAACAGCCCCAGCTCTCTCAGCCTGGCCTCACAGCAGAGCTGCTCCAGCCCTCTCATCATCTACGTGGCCTCCTCTGGACTCTCTCCAACAGCTCCACATCCTTCTGATGTTGGGGGCTCCAGAGCTGGACGCAGCGCTGCAGGTGGGTTCTCACCAGAATGGAGCAGAGGGGCAGAATCCCCTCCCTTGACCTGCTGGCCACACTGCTTTTGATGCAGCCCAGGATATGCTGCTGCTGCTATGCTGATATATGTTATATAGGTAACCCACACATACCTATTTATTTCTTGTGATGTATCATATATATATATCTCACATATATATTATGTGAAGATGATGTGCTTCATCCTCTGTTTATAACTGAAGGTAAATTGAGACTGGCAGGACAAGCTGACCCATGACTTGCTCATCTAAGAAAGAGTTGCTTTCATGCCTGCTGACTTTAACAAACATTTGATTTTAGCTTACTCTTAAATTGCACAGGAAGTAAGAGGGATAATAAATAGCTTTCTTTAACCAGACCTCAGACTGTCAGTTAAGTGTTGATTTCAACACATTGCCACATCACCCAAAGGGTGGTTGTTCTATGGATGCCACATCACACAAGGCCATTTCCATTAATGGAGAGGCCTGAATTTCATTCTTGGCATTCTCAACACAGACTTGCCAAAGTTGGATCTGGCTTGGAAATGGGTTTTAAACCTTTCATTAGCAAAACTGCTGCTCTTTGTTGACAAAGAGACAGATTCTCTTTCTATGTCATATTTGCTTTGCATATCAGGCAGGAAACTGAAGTGCTATCCTTACTCTGGCTTTTCTTGTGATACGCTTCATGGCTCCTGGAGTAAACAACCATTCACAGGAGCCAAAACCAAATCACACAGGTTGCTTAAAAAGGTATCTATTTTTAGATTGAAATCCTGGGGAACTGCCAGCTAACCTCAAGACAGTCAGATGCTTGGTTGTGAAATAATAGTCTCCTTCAAGTTCTTGCTGATAATCTGAAAAGTCTTGTATTGCACAAGCAGCAACAGAGGGGAAAGGAACTACTCACTGGAATTTTGGGTAAGAAACTACTTGTAAACTAGCAGAACTGTAATGGTAATGTTTTGTTTCTCATAAATATTCAGCTCTGCCCAGGACACACAGCTAAAACCTAACACTACACAAAGAAAATAAATAAAAGTTATGCAATGCTTTAAACCAGGTGATCCCAAAGTTCTGTTCAGAAAGGGCCACTTAATTAATGAAATTTCAGCCTAGGGTGTGCTATCAAAATTCACTGGTGTTCCCATATCTTTGGGCTGAACTGATGCATGAATTTGCGCATGGTGAGACATTAGAGAGCCAAAGAGAATCTCCATCCTTTACTGGATGCAGGGAAGAACATTGTCACCAAGGATGAGGAAAAGGCTGCCTTCTTTGCCTCAGTTTTTAATAGTCAGACCAGTTATCCCCATGGTGTCCAGCCCCCTGCATTGGAAGATGGGGACAGAGAGCAGAACGAACCTCCCCACAATCCACCTGCTACGCCACCTGGACACACACAAGTCTATGGAGCCAAATGGGATCCACCGAGAATGCTGTGGGAGGTGGTGGAGGAGCTTGCCAAGCCACTCTCCATGATTTATCAGCAGTTGTGGTTGACAGGGGAGGTCCCAGACAACTAGAGGCTTGCCAATGTGACGCCCATTTACAAGAAGGGCCAGAAGGAGGATGCGGGAAACTACAGGCCTGTCAGCCTGACCTCAGTGCCAGGGAAGATTATGGAGTGGTTCATCTTGAGGGCATTAACCCAGAATGTGCAGGACAACCAAGGGATCAGCCCAGCCAGCATGGGTTCATGAAGGGCGGGTCCTGCTTGACCAACCTGATCTCCTTCTACGACCAGGTGACCCACCCAGTGTATGACAGGAAGGCTGTGGATGTGATCTACCTGGACTTTAGCAAAGCCTTTGATACCATCTCTCACAGCATTCTCCTAGAGAAGTCATAGCATTCATTCCTAGAGAAGCTCATGGCTTGGACAGGTGTACCCTGCGATGGGTTAAAAACTGGTTGGATGGCTGAGCCCAGAGAATTGTGGTGAACAGAGTTAAATCCAGTTGGCGGCCGGTCACAAGCGGTGTTCCCCAGGGCTCAATACTGGGGCCAGTTCTGTTTAATGTCTTTATCAATGATCTGGATGAGGGGATTGAGTGCTCCCTCAGTAAGTTTGCAGATGACACCAAACTGGGCACAGTGTCAATCTGCTCAAGGGTAGGAAGGCTCTGCAGAAGGATCTGGACAGGTTGGACTGATGGGCCAAGGTGAACTGTATGAGGTTCAACAAGGCTAAGTGCTACGTCCTGCACTTGGGTCACAACAACCCCACGCAGTGCAACAGGCTTGGGGAAGAGCGGCTGGAAAGCTGCCCGGTGGAAAGGGACCTGGAGGTGCTGGTTGACAGCTGGCTGAACATGAGCCAGCAGTGTGCCCAGGGGGCCAACAGCATCCTGGCTTGTATCAGAAACAGTGTGGCCAGCAGGACCAGGGCAGTGATTGTGCCCTGTGCTCGGCACTGGTGAGGCCACACCTTGAATACTGTGTGCAGTTTTGGGCCTCTCAGTACAAGAAGGACGTTGAGTTGCTGGAGCGCATCCAGAGAAGGGCAACGAAGCTGGTGAGGGGTCTGGAGCACCAGTCTGATGAGGAACGGCTGAGGGAACTGGGGTTGTTCTGTCTGGAGAGGAGGAGGCTGAGGGGAGACCTCATTGCTCTCTACAACTGCCTGAAAGGAGGGTGCAGGGAGGTGGGTGTTGGTCTCTTCTCCCAAGTAACTTGTGATAGGATGAGAGGAAATGGCCTCAAGTTGCATCAGGGGAGGTTTAGATTGGATATTAGGAAAAATTTATTTACAGAAAGAGTGATCAGGCACTGGAACGGCTGCCCAAGGAAGTGGTGGAGTCGCCATCCCTGAAGGTGTTCAAAGAACATGTACACATGGCACTTCAGGACATGGTTTAGCGGTGTTCTGGTTTTATTTAGCGAGGGGAGGCTACGGTGGTAGCTTCTGTAAGAAACTGCTGGAAGTTGCTCCCTTTTGTTCAGCGGACTTGTCTGGGCCTAGGATGGACCCACTGCTGGCCAGGGCCGAGTCAAGTGGTAGCAGAATGTTCCATGACAACGCCTCTGCGATAACTTATTTAAGAAGGGGAAAAACAGGGAAGAAAAAAAAGAGATGTTGTGAAGAAGCTGAGCATGGGCAGAGACAGGGAGGCGCGAGCCTTGTGGGCCTTGCACCCCTCACCCTCTGGCCTCCTGCCGGGCGGTGACTGGGCCCAACTCGGCCCAGCCCGGCTGCAAGAAGTGGAGAGGAGATGAGAAGTGAAGAGAACCTGGGAGGCGTCTGCCTGAGCCAATTGTGAAGGATTTCTTGTGAGAGGAATGGCTGCAGATGCCAAGGGCAGTGCAGAAGGAGGGGGAGCAGTAATGCGGCTCCTGGCCAAGATTCCCCTGCAGCCCTTGGTGCACCCCATGGTGAGGCCGGCTGTGCTCCTGCAGCCTGTGGAGGCCCACGGAGGAGCAGAGATCCTCTGCATTCCGTGCAGGACCCCACGTTGGGGCAGGTGGGTGCCTGAAAGAGGCTGTGGCCTGTGGAGGGCCCGCTGGGGCAGCCGTTCTGGAGGGACTGCACCCCATGGTAAAAACAACCCACGTCGGAGCAGTTTCACAAAGGACTGTGGCCCGTGGGAGGGACCCCATGATGGAGCAGGGGAGGAATGTGAGGAGTTCACAGCCCAACAACAAAGGAGCTGCGTGAAACAATGTGTGATGGACTGACTGTAACCCCCATTCCCTCTTCCCCCCTGTGCCGCTTGGGGCGGAGGGAAGGTGATAGAGATAATGTTAAGCCTGGGAAAAGGGAGGGATGGGGGAGGTTGTCTTGTTTTCTCTCTCATTATCTTGCTTTGTTTTAAGCAATAAAATGAATAGTTTTCCCCAAGTCAAGTCTGTTTTGCCTGTAACGGTAACTTTAAGGATTTCTCCCAGTCCTTACCTCAAACCTTGAGGCTTTTTCCTTATATTATCTCTCTCTATTCCCTCAGAGGTTGCGGGGAGTGAGAGAGAGAGACACTGCATAGCTTGGTCCTGATTGGGGCTGAACTACGACAAGTGGACATGGTGGTGTCAGGTTGATGGTTGGACTTGATGATCTTGGAGGTCTTTTCCAGCCTTAAAGATTCTATGATATATGACTGAGTGCAGGTGCTGAACAAGCTGCAGAGGACCAGGCGATGTGAAGAAGGTGAGATTTCGCACATGAAGGCCCAATGCAGGCAGCCTATGAGGCAGCAGCAGACAGGTGCCAGGCTAGGCAGCGCCCTGGGCTGCTGCTATTTACAGCTCCACCTTTGCCCTCTCCCTGCAAATCTCTCCCTGACTCCTCCAAACAGGCAGGATTAAAAACATGTGATGGTGGTTATTGAAATCTCTGTTTTAGTTACATGCTGTTTAGAAAAGTCTCCTCCCGTTTACTGCCTGTTGCACAGAAGATAATTCATTATTTGGCCAGAAAGGAAGACACTGCTGGCTCCTTGCTGGAAGCCCTCATTGTTTAGCATGGCTTAAGCTATCTAAAGTTGCAAGGTTTTAAATAACGCAAAACAGTGACCCAAGAGGAGTTATCTTCACTCAGAAGAACCATGGGTGGAGTGCAATGTTTGGGTCACTGCTTGTTTTTCCTGCATTCAGAGCACTGACTTGCACTTGTAAGAGATGCTGCAGCCAACATGCACGCACAGAGCCAGCCCCCGGCGCAGGCGTTAAGGCTGCTGCTGCTGCTCCCAACTCTGCTCTGGCTCCGGAGAGGCCACTGCCCACCCCTGCATCCCACGGCCCGTGGCCAGAAGGACAAATTGAAAAGAAAGAGAGGACATAGACCACGCTGGGGGAACGGAGAGTTTCTCTGCCTCAGCGCAGCAGTGGTTCACTCATGCTTAAGCCCTGATAGTGCCAGGGCTGGGAGCAGCTCTGCCCCGGGACCTACCTGAGACCAGGTACCGCTGCAGGAAGGTCTCGTTGCCGCGGGTCTCGAAGCCGAAGTGGTCCCGTACCTGTTGGAAGAGCCGCTCCTCCAGGCCGGTCCCCGCTGCCGGGGCAGCTGGAGAGGGCACCGTCAGCGCCGGGGAAATTGGCAACCAGCGCCGTCACCCGGCCCAGCCCGGCCCTGGGAACCGGGGCCTCGTCCAGTGCTCCCCGGGCCGGTTGGGGGGTCCCACCCGGGGCCCAGGGGGGCCGGTTCGAGGTCTCGCCCGGGGCAGGGCCGGGGCGATCGGGGTCCCGGCCTGGGGAGCAGGCAGGGATCGGGGCCGGGGCACCCACCGGGAGCAGCGCGGGTGGGCGACAGGGGCGGGAAGAGGAGCAGGAGCGGCAGCAGCGTTTCCATGACAACCATCCCGCTCGCGCCTCCGCTCCGCGCACACCGGACAGGCTCCCGCGCGCGAGCCCCGGGCTGCTGGTCACGTGACCTCAGGACGCGCGGCACCACGTGGCGACCTGCTGCTCCATCACGTGACCACGCGACCGCCCTGTCGCCGGGGGTGGGGCCCGCGGTGCCGGGCGGGGGTCGCGTCCTCGGCCCCGTGGGCGGTGCTGGGGGCGGGGCAGGAGCCTGGCGGGCCAGGCGGTGCCTTGCTGCGCTCTGTGCGCTCTCTGTGCTGACTGCTGCGCGGCTCTGGGCTGGGAACGCCGCCTGCGGCCTGGCGCTGTGGAGGGTGGGAGTCAGCGAGGCTCAGTGCTGGCGCTAGGCTGCCGCGCCCTCCCCGCAGGTCTGGGGGGAGCCGCTGGGTAGGGGGTGGCGTGTCTCCATCCTGGCCTCGCCACTGGCTTCTGCTCTTCGGACCTCTGCAGCACTGGCCTCTTGGTGCCGAATTGGTGGTGCCCTTTGCAGGGACGAGTGGTGGCACCTCAGGTCTCCTCCATGATGGGTTTGCATGAAAAGGAAGAGCTGGGCAGGAGTGAAAGCCCAGCCCAGCCAGCACGCAGGGGCCATGGCAGCTCGGCTCAGTACCCAGTGGAGGTGAGGGAAGTGGGAACGTAGCACAGGAGGAAATCGGAATGAGGATCCACAGTGGGTTTTGTTGGCTCCAGTGGGGAGCGGTGGGTGAGGGAGCAGCAGAGGAGAGAATGCCTGGAGGCTGTCCCTCGCTCTTGGCAGCAGGATGTAAGTGTGTGACAAGAGCAGAGCGTGTCCCTATGGTGGTGATACACTGGTGGTCCCGTGGGTGGACATACTGGGGGCAGAGGGAGCTTATGCTGCTCTGAGAGCAAGTCAGGACCAGCATGAAATCACTTAACTGGTGATTTCTCTAGCTTTTCGATTCCAGGGGGAGGCCTCAGCAGATACCCCAAAGGGCATGCAGCCCTGAAGGAAAAGGGGAATGGAGAAAGTCGTATTGCAAACTGGGCAGGGCTGAACTTGCTGGTATGGCTATAAGTAAACTTGGCAGTACCTATGATCTAGCTTGATCTTGTTATGCCGAGTGCTGTATAAACATGCAAAAAAAGGCCCCAAGAGGGCCAAAGGGTCAGTACATTGTCAGCTTATTCAAAATGTTGCAGACGCTTTACAGGATGTCTGTGAGTATCATAGAAGTTTATGTTTTATAATGGAAGAGTTTTAGCTTACTGAAGACCAAATGAGCTGTTCTAGAAAGAAGATTTAAAGGACATGGTCATGAGTGGGAAGCTGCAGAAGCAGCATTTTCACATCTGCTGTTACCATCCACAGCCACACAGTGGCAACTGCAGCACAGGAGATGGGTCCAGTTCAGGCAAGAAGATAACAAGACCTGGCAGAAGTCAGACTTGGACTGTCTTTGATGTGATGAAATGACAAATGAGCCCCAGAATTGCCAAGGCAGAGCAAACACTTGGAGGCAGTGGTGGACGTGTGGAGGCACAAGTCTTTTCTAGAAGATACCTCCCAAGGAGCACAAAGGGAAAAATATCTTGCACTGCATCAAATGATCTACAGAGTGATGTCAGGCTGTGCTTTGGAGGACATGAGATTTCCATGAATTTGGGTCTGGAAAAGCCAGGTGCTTAGACCCATCTCAAGTCTCTCTTTGTTGCTCTCTGTTGCCCAGTTCTGCCGGCCTAGCTGGGGGTCCCAGGGGCAAAGTGGCTCTCCCAAGATCACAATATTCACTGAAATGCACCTGGGCACCCATCCCTCCTCAGCAGATGGATTTTCTGTGTGCTGGACCTTTTCTGTAGGCTTTTCTGCACCTGCCAGATGCTCCTCTTCAGCCTGATGCTTTGAGACCAAATCCTGGCTGTGGCTGTCACACTCATGGTTCTGCCAGTGATCTTTCAACATCCACCTGCGCAGACCTCCAGCATTTGGGGCAGGCAGCCATCACCCCACAAGTTCCGATGGGGCAGTATGGCTGCTGGCTGGCTTGGAAATGCCCAGAAGCACTTGGCGTCCTGTGCTGGGCTTCAGATAAGAGGCTTAACTAGCTGCTCAGCTGCTCCAGGGACACCTGTTGACCTTCATTGAATGACTTCAGTGACAGCACACACACAGAAAAGAACATCCTTGGCAACCTCCTAGGGGCCTTGATAATCCTAAGGTGATCAAAGCAGGAGTGGAGGAAGGGTTGTAAGGCTCTGTTGCCACAGAGCTGCTGCCTGATCACGCTGCTGCGGACATTCTGGAGCCCCTGCTCCTGCTGGCTGTGCCTGGGGGCTGTGAGCAAGCTCGCCTGGGAGAAGCTGGGGGCACCTGGGAGAGATGGTGGCATCATTTAGGATCTTGCCAGAGGAAAAGTGCACCTAGACAAGAGAAGGAAAGTCTTGCAAGAGGAAACATAAATGGCACTTACACCTGGGTTTTCTTGTGGTTTTCTGCAGAGTAAGGCAGGTGCTTCTCAGCCATCAACACTGTCAAGTTTACTGCTGGCACTGTGTCCTCTCGAAAGTGGTGTTCTGGTGGGTTGCCTCTCTGGTGTTCATTCGCCTTAGCAATGAGGCCCCCGGGGCCACTGAGCCATCCAGCTCGTGATGTCCAGGACGCTTGTGTGCTGTTCAGCTGGACTGGGACTGAGCATGTGTGCAGCACCTCTCTGCTCTGACACCTGCTGATGATTGCTCGATAGCTCGCAGCTTCTATGGTAGCTGTAAGAGCAGTAAGCTACTGCTAGGGCTGCTCTGCCTGCTGCTTGTTCCAGGGACAACAGGTGATCAATGGATGCTCTGTGCGTGCAGGTGAGGTGGAATGATGTAGCAGGGCGCTCTGTAGAGCGTAACTGGTCACAAGCTTGGCCAGGTGCATCACATGGGTACGCAGCCTGTGAAGGGGTGTTGGTGTGCTGAGAAAAGCAAAAGGGGAAAAAGGAGCTGGGGTTCTCCTCTTGCCTTAGCACAGAATATGTTGCTCTTGATGGACATTGCAGGAGCTGGCAGGAGGGAGGGCACGGAAAGCAGGATAGCTGGCTGGGCAGCAAGCTGGGCCAGCCGTACCTGAAGTGGAGACTGCATTGCAGCAAGGAGAGACGTGCCTGGGACTGACCACCACAGTAACTGGAGATGCCTCCGCATCCTAACGTGAGCCTTTGGTCATGGGAGCTTCACCCTGCAAACAGACTTGCCTGTCCGATCTGTTGGATCTGCTGAGTTTGCCAACATGTCTGCCCTGTGAATGAGTTTATTTTAGTCCCTCTTAATCCTGTTCTCTGTTTCCCCTAAAGGAAATGGAGCCCTGAAGCTGTGGGGACCCAGAGCACAGCCTGACCGACAGCCCTGGGGTACCAGTCTGCTGACAAGCTCCTGATGCCACGTGTGCCAATCTGCTTGTTCCCACTGCATTTGTGGTGTTGGTGGTAAAGGAAAATGTGCCTGAAATGGTCTTGCATTTGAGGGAGGGGTCTGTAGCCCAAAGCTGACTTGTGAGTACACCCAGGCTGGGCAGCTCTGTGGGTCACTGCTGCCCTGCATCTTGGCGCAGTAGCTGCCTAGCCAGCTGCTCTCAGATCCTGTGCCACAGTGGAAGGACACTTCTGAGGATGGTTTCTCATTGTACAGCTGCATCTTAGCAACCGTGTTGACGAGATAGCAGTAAATGAGCAGTGAATATTCTTAAAGTCCGGTATCTAGAAGCCATTAAGAGCCATAACAGCTAGTTACGTCTAAATGCTGTCTTTCTGTACTAGAAAGCAGCTTTGAAACTGCATCTTGTGTTGTGATCTGCAGAACCTACCTTTCACGTGGTCAACCTGACCTCCGGACATCCCAGGGAGAGGGGATTTCTGTTGCTTCCCTTGTTGGTGGTTGTCATGTCGATGTAGAAGAGGCTTCAAGACCTTGTGTCTAGGGCCTTGGGGAGATGTGGGTAAAACTTACTGTGGGTCTGTAGCAGTGAGATGGTGCTCTCCACATGTCAGTCCCCTGTGCCAGTTCTGATGGAGGGGGTCTATGGTGTGTCAGGGGAAGAGGGTCTGCAGTGCCCCTAAAATTAAGTTTCCTGCTGTATCCAACCAGCCATCTTTGCTCCACCTGATTTTGTTCTTACTGGTGGAAACTCCCCAGGCTGCCTGATCCCTCTGCAGAGAGGATTTAAGGACACTCACCAGGAGAGCCTGCATGGCTGCTCCACGCGTCTCTGCTGCAGCCTGTGTTGCTGCCTGGGATAAACACAGCTCCTGGCTCCATGTGCCTCCAGCTGCTGGTGCTTGGGGTGGCCCCAGGGAGCTGGGAGGGTGGGGAACTGATTGCTCCTGCTCTGTGGTGGGGGCAGGAGTGCTGTGGAGGGGTCAGAGGGCTGGGCACGTGTTTCGGTCGCACATTGCTGTCCTGGGAGCTCCATCCGGTTCTGGAGTGCATCAGTCACTGAAGCAGCACAGATGTTTCTGGCTGTGTCTCCCCAGCCTCCCTTGTCACCGGCTGCATTCCTCCAGTCCCAGCTGTCTCCTGCATGACCCAGATTTTTGTTTGTCTTGTCCTCATCAAATAACCTAAATGGGTGCTGGGTGCTCTTGTCATGGGGTTGCTGGAACCCGCAGGGCACCCTCACCCCGTGCTGCAGCACCATTTGCGTCAACAGAGGAACGTGGCGGTGTTCGTCGCACAAATGAGGGGGTGGCCCTGCTCCTGCCCCGTGGGACAGACGTGGAGCCGGAGCACGTGGTGGTGGTGGGTGCTGTACAGCTGCCCCCTCCGAGCACCCTTATCCCGGGGGACAAAGGGACAGAGAGAGCTGGGAGAGGCGGCAGAGCTGGAGGAGAGGTGAGGAGGCTCGGCCCAGCGGCGGGAACAGAAAAGTGCTGTTACCTTGTGCTGGGGTCGTACGAGCCCTTCTGGCCTCGTGCAAGGGCAGGGAAGGCCCGGTGCCGGGGCCTGGCGCCGTTTGTTCGCCCGGAGTCTCGCAGAGGTGTCCTTGCCAGGCAGGGCACGTGTGCCCGCGGGTGCCTGGCGCTGCGGCCGCCTCTGCTGGGGCAGCCAGGGGCCGGGCAGGGGCGCGGGCCGCTGCCTGGGGACGATCCCTGAGGTGGGGCGGGGCGCCGTTGCGGGAGGAGGGTGTTGGGCGCGGGCAGCACAGTGCGGCAAGGGCTGCCGGGCGGGAGCTGCGCCGTGTGCGGGTCGGGGGACGGCTGCCCCGGGGGGCTGCGGCGCCCGGGGGGTGGAGCCTCGCTGCTGGGGCGGGCGGGGCTGGGCCGACCCCAGCCGGGGCGTGCTAAGCCGAGCCCAGCCCAGCCGCGGGCAGCGCGTCCTGGAGGACACGGGCCCGGCGGGGCTGACCCGGAGCAGGTGAGAGTGGGCGCTCGGGCCAGGTGGGGGGCCCCGAGCCGGGGCTCGGGCTGCCGCTCCCCGTGTCCCTTCCTGTGTCCCCCGTGTGTCTGCGCTGTTTCCCTCTGTGGTCTTCCCCCGTGTCCCACCATATCCCCCTGCGTGTCCCCGCCGTCTCCCGTCTCTCCCCATATCCCCGCCATGTTCCCCACCGTGTCGTCCCCCCCTCCCGCTCCCCGAGCACCCCCGTCTCTCCCCTTCCCAGGGAGCGGAGCCCCCGGCCGCCGCCCCAGGCCCGGGCAGCAGCCCCCGCGTCCCCGCTGTGGCCGGGCGGGGCCAGGTGCCGCCGGCGCTGGGACCCCACCGCCCCTGCCGCCTGGAGCGGCACCCGCTGGCCGCCCTGCTCCCTCCCCTGGGGGCTGGGGATCTCGGTCGCCTGCTCAGCGCCGTGCCCAGGGGAGCGGCCGAGAGGGCGGGGACGGGGCAGGGCCGCCCAGGGAGCGGCGGGCGGCCCGGCCATTCTGCGGACCAGGGCTGGTCCCGAGCGGATGCGGGGCTGCTCCGTGGAGACCCGTGCTGTCCCGAGTCTAAATTCAGAGAAGGACTCGGGGCTTTTTGGAAAACAGCAAGAAAAATGTAGATCTCAAGGGGAGAAAAACCCCAGAGTTTGTGCCTGGTGCAGAGCTCCTAGGCAGCTGCTCTGTGCCAGCCTTCCCCGTGTCCAAGCAAGTAGTTTGCCTTTGGTGCAGCTCTGATGGATGCTGCTTGCACATACTGTGCGTGTGCTGGCTCAGGTCGGTTTGCTAAAGGAGAGATGTGTTTTCAGCCCAGATTCTGCTTTGCAGAAAAGATCCCTCTTCCCCTGCCGGTTCTTGGTGCGCCTGGGTTGGAGAGATGGATCTGCCCTTGGAGCCGGGCCCTGCTTCAGCAAGAGATGGCTCAGGTGGGATTCTCCTGCCTCTGTTCTGGGTCGCTCCAGGGTCTCTTTCTTCCATTTCCCTGCCAAGTTTGGCAGTTCCAGTGCAGAAACAGTACTCAGGAGATAGCATGCTAGAGCTGCAGAATCCTGCCTTCAGCTTCAATCCCAAATGTAGCTTGTTTTTCTTTTTTCTTTTTTTTTTTAAAAAAAAACCAAACACTCAGACAATAGGAAAAATCGAGTTGGAGGCTATGTAAAACCTGCATGCAAAGTGTAAGTAAAGCTGTGGGGTAGACAAATGGTCAAAGGCAGCACTGAGCGGTGAAAGGATTGCTGTTATCATGGAAGGTCAGTCCTAGCCCTGCGCGGACCTGCAAGGGGCCAAACAGTTGCCAGCTGGAGCTGAGGCGTTCAAGGCAGAGCTACCTGCATGTGGATGGCTGTAGATCACAAGGCAAGAGTTACAGAGCTCCTGTTCTCAAACGGAAAAAGAGTGTAAAAACCCAGCTGGATCTGAGCTGTGAGGCTGAGGGATGCTTCAGGCTGCAAAGCTGGGATTTCAGTTCCTCACAGGATGGGCCAGTCAGCGTGGGGGAGACCAGGCAGCACTGAGAGCCGCACAAGGCCCTCACTGGAGGCCTGCAGTCCCTCCACAAGCAGGAGTCAGGCCCGAGTTACTCTGGGTACCCAGCATGTGTGTGCTTGTCGTTTTCCTGTTGAATCGTACTCTGCTGGGAACGGACACTCTTGCAGGAAGGTCGCTGCTCACACCTGGTGGGGAGGCTGTGTGGGGTGAGGTGCAGCTGTGTTTCCAGCATCTCTGTTGTGCTGGTCTGCCAGGCAAGGTCCTGCTCGCATGGTAAACCCCTAAGCATCCCGACTGCTGCTGCTTCCTCTTGACAGGCTGTTGTTATTTTCTCTTTAAGTTATTAGCCCTGCGATCATCAGGTTTGGTGCTTTCTAGTGACGTTTCAGAGGAGCCAAAGCAGTGTGTAAGCTCATGGGCTGAAACTGGAGGTCCTCTCGTAACTGAAGTGCCTTTCCATACCAGTTGACAAAGCTTTCGGGAGTGCGTTTGGTATCTTCAGGCTGCACCTGGAGAGTGGCACAGGAGGCATCTGGAAAGCATGGGCCATAAGCCCACTTATGGCAGAAGCTGTGATTTTTCTGCCACCTCCCTGCTACCTTCCATATGGGGAGAGCTGCTGCTTGTCTTCCTTGTGAGCACAGAAGCTGATTTTCTGCTGCTGGGGTCTGGAAGCTTGGTGATTTCCTGCAGCCAGAGTTTAAAACTTCAGGGCCTTTAAAGAAAACACTTCAGGGTCGTTCCTACTGTTCAAATTAAGTCTTGCATAATCTGTTCCCCTAAGGGCAGATTTTGCAATGAAGACTTTATGTAAAGCAGCAGCAGCCTGGCTTTATGTGAGGTAAGGGCATGGGGTTTTGACTTGGAGCACAGTTTCTGAGGCAACTTTCAACTTTGAGCGTTGATGACAAATGCTTTGGGTCCTGCCCCATCTGATCTTCAGCATGAGTGCTTAAGGCTGAAGTCATACATCTCTTGCCACTGAACACGAAGTGTTTTCTTGCTGCTGTTTAGCAAGTGGTTGGCCGGTGCTGTGCTGCTCCTGTGTCGTCAGTGAGCTGTAATTAGATAATGTGTGTGTGCTGTGGGTCAGCTCTGTACTGCTGCAAGCTTGCTGAAGTCACGCTGAGTGGCTGCACTCAGAGAGTGGTGGTCAACAGCTCAATGTCCAGGTGGAGACCAGTGACTAGTGGTGTTCCTCAGGGGTCAGTATTGGGCCTGGCCCTGTTCAACATCTTTGTCGGTGATGTGGACAGTGGAATAGAGTGCACCCTTATCGAGTTTGTCAATGACACCAAGCTATATGGTGCCGTCGACACGCTGGAGGGAAGGGATGCCATGCAGAGGGACCTTGACAGGCTGGAGAGGTGGGGCTGTGCCAACCTCATGAAGTTCAACCAGGCCAAGTGCAAGGTCCTGCACAAGGGTCAGGGCAATCCCAGGCACAAACACAGACTGAGTGGAGAATGGATGAAGAGCAGCCCTGAGGAGAAGGACTTGGGAGTGCTGGTGGATGAGAAGCTCAACATGAGCTGGCAATGTGCGCTTGCAGCCCAGAAAGCCAACGGCATCCTGGGCTGCATCAAAAGAAGCGTGGCCAGCAGGTCGAGGGAGGGGATTCTGCCCCTCTGCTCCACTCTGGTGAGACCCCACCTGCAGCGCAGCGTCCAGGTCTGGAGCCCCCAACATCAGAAGGATGTGGAGCTGTTGGAGCGAGTCCAGAGGAGGCCACGTAGATGATGAGAGGGCTGGAGCAGCTCTGCTGTGAGGCCAGGCTGAGAGAGCTGGGGCTGTTCAGCCTGGAGAAGAGGAGGCTCCAGGGAAACCTTAGAGTGGCCTTCCAGTGCCTAAAGGGGGCTGCAGGAAAGATGGGGAGAGACTGTTCAGCAGAGCCTCTTGTGATAGGACGAGGGGTGATGATTTTAAAATAGAGGGAGGTAGATTCAGATTAGACATTAGGAAAACATTTTTTACGCTGAGGGTGGCGGAGCACTGGCCCAGGTTGCGCAGAGAGGTGGTGGATGCTCCATCCCTGGAAACATTCCAGGCCAGGTTGGCCGGGGCTCTGAGCAACCTGATCTGGTTGGAGATGTCCCTGCTTCTGGCAGGGGAGTCGGACCAGATGGCTTTTAACAATCCTTTCCAACTGAAATTATTCTGTGATTCTATGATTCTAAGCTGCTGGAGTTACAATGGAGTGGGAATGAGCCTGGATGTCCTGGGAGAGGTAAGCTGCACGAACTGTGTCTTCACCAGCCTCCTGCTCCTCGGCTGCTCTGTTGCAGCAGAGGTTCCTCTCTGCTGCACTCCCTCTTCGGTGTGGAAGTGGTCAGTGAGCAAATCACGGTCTTCAAACCCACTGTGGGCATAAGCTTGCCAGCTGGGGAGTATGCTCGCTGCGCTGCTGCTCTGCTGGAGCCGGGCTCGGGGCTCTGCAGCCACTTTAGGGGAGCCTGCTGCGGCAGTCAGCACTGACAGGTGCGGCCTGGGATGGTGTTTGGTCTCAGCAGATCGAGTTCTTGCTCCCTGTGCAGCAGGCTGTCCTACTGAGCTGTGCAGCTTCTGGCCAAAGTATGTTCTATGGCTGAAGATGTCTGTAGTTTCAAAAGCTTTATTGGGTAGGTTCATAGAAGAAAAAAGTGCAGTGAGAGCTATTCAGTACAAATCACTATCCCTTCTGTGCTGAGCTGCAAGTGAGAGCCCAAAAGGCAAGTGAGCAGAGCTGAGTCTATGAGCCCGGGGTGAAGGGAGGCCTTTCTCACCCCTCAGGTCAGACTTGACACCCCGCCTTGAACTAGTTCGTCACCTGGCCTTGGGCAAGTCCCTTGCTTTTCTTACCTTTTAGCTTTCGTTTTTCCATCTGTTAGTGATAGCCAAGTCTTCTCACTTTGCAATAGAGACTCATACAGGATAGCATCTGTACGGAGCTAGGATTGCGTTAGGGGCTCAGTCTGCTGTGCTGCATTGGTAGGAAAATGCTCATCTCAGGTGCAAATCTCTATTTCTCTCCTTTGGGAGCTACTGAGAGATATCTTGTTCCCTGGAGAGAGACTTTACTGCATTCAGTGTACCTGGCATTAGCTGGCTGTGATGTTGTGTGTGGGGCTCTTGGAAGCAGCTTGCTTACCTTGAGAAACTTCTTTTAACGTGTGTTGTCATGCAAATACTGCTTGTTTGTATAGCATTACAGGGAGAAGTGGATTTAATGGAGATAAGTGATTGATTGATTTCTCTAGCAGGGGTAACCTGACTTTCTGAGGTGTGCAGGAGAGCTGGGCAGCTTGTCAGCCAGCTGAAGTTCAGCTTCCCACAAGTCATGTGGTTTTTAATAAGTCAGTGGTGGATTCAGTACAGCAGGCGGTGGCAAGAGGAAGGCTCAGAGTGAAGAGGAAGGAGAGCAGGGTGTTAGGGAGAGCAGTCTTGGATGCTTGAGGCAAACTAAGCTTGGGGTACTGTCGCCAGGGCAGACAGACAGAGCCTGCCCTGACGTAGCGGGATTTGGGCTCTCCCTCGTTCACTGCTTGGGAAGGACTTATGTCTTGCAGGACGTGTCCTGGAGGCTATCGGAGCAGAGACTGTCTACATCTGCATCTGCACAGCCAGGCTACAAGGGGCGGGGACAAGGGCCAAGCGCAGGGCAGGGATGCGGAGCCCGAAAGTGCTATGGAGATGCTGAACTTCTGAGAAAGCACTCGCCTACTGTGCTGAGATGAGTCCAGTTACCTCCATCTCAAAGCAAGAGGTTTTAAATTATTTCTTACCTACTTATGTCATGCAGCTTCCAGCATGTAGATTACTGTGGTTTTAGTCCCTGTGTACCGATGGAATGGAGAGGCCCAGTGCCTGTGGGGTGTTCCCTCGCTGGCCTCCTGCCATCAGCAGCTGTTTTTTGAAGTATGGTTTTTTGGTTTTTTTTTTTTTTTTTTGTGAGCATGAATTACTCTCTTGCAGGGGGGAAAAAAAAGTGAATTAATATATCTGCGTTTGCAAGTCACCACAGCTGAGGCCTCAGTCATGTTTCTTTTAATGTAGAGTCTTGAAGCCAGTATGTTTTCCTTGTGTGCCTGTTGATGCGGCCAGGGTAGCAGAGGTGCGCAGTTGGTCATCACGCCAGCGTTGGCCATCATGCCAGGTCCTGGGAAGATTGAGGCGGCAGAGGCTGAGAAATGGGCTGGCTGAAATGAGCCCCCTTCAATGCTGGTGAATCCAAGAGGATTTGTCACCTCCTGACTTTGTATATTGTGAGAGGGGGTGGTTTGTTCTGTGCGTGAGCTGTGTAATGCAATGAAAGCAGGTCTGAAAACGTGTTTTTCCAGTGCTGAGAAAGACTGAAAGCACAGCAGCCTTTGCTAAACTTGTTGAAATAATATTGCACTAGGTTTTTGCAGGAAGAGGGCTAAGAAGCAGAAAAGGGGTTTTCTGCCCCTTATCCGTGAAAGACTGAGAAAATTTGCTCCAAGCTCTTTGTCTTTCATTAATTTGTTTTAAGCTGCCTGGAAAGATCAATTGTTTAGCTGCTGAAGACCATAGCTCCAGCACTGGGGATGAGCCAGCTGTATTCGATGGGGCTGCCGTGATTAGTTTTCCACTGCTGGGAATAATAATGTCTGAGATACTATAACTGGATTTCAGCTTTATCTGCTGAATGTTTACTACAGTCTTGCTTTGACTGGAGAGTGGAAAATGCAGAAGGGGAAATGTGTGCTCGGGGCTTCTTAAGCTCACAAGGAGCAGCATTTCTCCTGGGATAACTGCTCCGAACCAGCAAGGTCCCACACCAGGTTTAGCAACCTGTCTGTGTCCTTTGCTGGATTCAGGTCTGCTGCCGAGATGCCTCTTGCTTGGGGACCTACCACCATCACCACCACCACCTCATCCTGTTGGGCTGTCCTGCCTAGAATGCGGGTGGTTCAGTCCAAGGCGGCACATCTGCAGAGGGGCTGGAGGGAATGTGGCACTGTGAGGGCTGGAGCAATTCTCCTCCTTGTGCAGACTGGGAAATGAGGCACAGGGAGGTTATGGGGAATGCAGTATTAGGTGGTGGATTATCTGGATAGTGCCTCAGAGGCTCCTGTAAAGGAGGGAGAGAAACACAGCCAGATGACGATTTGGTGCATCTAAGGTCCTAGTTCTGACTAGTCACTTCTGCACTCCAGAGGGAGCTGAGCTGAAAGGGCTGGGGAATAGGGATGTTTTGGCATGCCTCAGCCCAGGGGAGGCTTTGCCCATCCTCTTGTGGTGGATCAAGAGTTAATTAAAATTAGACTGGAGCCATTCCTTCAGGGAAGCACATACATCTTGTGCTGGAGGCAAGATGAGGAAGTATGAGACAAATTCACTGCTGAATTATGCAGGCTTGAAAATTCAGCCAGTTCAGGGGCTGCCTGCTTGCGTGTCCACCTCTGCAGCTGCTCCGCTGCCTCCGATGGACCTGGAGGTTGGGGACAACTTTTCTTCATCCTCTCAGCAACTCTTTGGGTTACCTTTTTCCTTGAACTGTGACCCACAAATAGGGAGAGGGAGAAAGTGGTCTTTTTAGGAAGGGAATAGAATTAATTATTTCTGTGTAACAGAAGGATGATGTTTTACTTTTGCCTTGGATCTCACAGAGCTCAGAAAATGAAGCAGAGGCCAAGCATCACTGAGTGGGGAAGGGCATCGAGACAAGGGTGGGAAGCTGTGATGGTGAGCCAGGGAGGGATATACAGTGAGGCTGTTTAATGTGCCTCTGTTGTGACCAGATCCAACGAGTTGTTCATTGGTGTGAGCATGAGTTAAAAAAGCATTGCCACCACTCTCTGGCTTTCTCTGCATGCTGATGCTTTTCGGTAATGGCTGGTGCGTCTGCTGAGCCTGCGGGCAGCAACTGCAGGCTAAAGGATCATCCTCTGTCAGAGGGGAGGTGGCCCTTAAATTAAAGACTGGGTTTACTTTGTCTTAGTTCTTAAGTTGTTTCCCTCAGGTGTCTCTCAGCCCATATGGCTGCTGTCAGCAGAAAGGCAAACTAAGGCCCGGAGCCTCACGGGTGTTTGGGGCCCAGGATCACCTCTCGCTATGTTTAGTTCTCTGAAAGTGTGGTGCCTGGTCCAAGCGGGTCTCCCTGGTGGTTTTAATAGTCACTGGAGAAAGGCCAGCACTTCCCAGTGAAGACTGGTTCTACCTCCTGGGGTATCCTTCTGTGGCGTCCTCAGCACTGCTGGCAGGGCACGGATGCATCCCACCTTGCTGATGTCCTTTTGGTTGCTGGGGTGGGTGGGCACCGTCCTTACGACTGAGCGTCAGAGCACAGCCCACAGCTTGCTTCCTCCACCCTGCAGACTTGGGTGCACCCGTGGCTGGGCTCCCACCCTCAAGTATCCCATGAGCCCCGCAGGGCAGAGCAGCATCCCCTCCCTGCAGTTAGTGTAATAATCAGACCTCTAACACCCGACACACACAGCCGTCACCCTTCTGTTGGTACCTTCAAGTGTCCTGGAAGCCCCAGTGCATAGGATTCCAACTGGACCGTGGCTTATTTCAGGTCCCCTGTTTCAGGACAGCTGCCACAGTTGTTTGCTGTGTTTCAACTGAACCCTCTGCTCTGCCTGTGCACCTGCCAAAGAATGGCACAGGGCAGTTCAAAGAGCTTATTCGGTTCCCATTTGCACTTCATTTAAATGTTGAGCTGTGCCTTGCGCTGGTTCTTGGTGCCACGGCATGAGAGGTGGGCCCATGGTGATAGCAGGGCTCTTTGGGCAGCTCTGGACTTAAAATGAGAAACTTTGCTTGCCTGAGAGTGGTGAATGGGGCATGCAGGTGATGGATGAGTGCTTTTTGTGCCTGATGAACCAAGGATTGATTTGCTCTCCTGTCAACTGATCAAGCTCCTAAGATGACTGGAAAATGTACCACTGTACCATCCTGCACTGCTGCATCCCAGAGATGGTGGGAAGTGATGATTTGTAAGTGGATGTGGGGCCAAAAGGCCACTTGGAGTCAGAGAGGGGGCACAGCAGATGCTCCTTCCCTGGCTGGCTGCAGCTGGTGCAAAAGCCCCTGGTCCAGCCCCGGAGACACAGGTGCCTGCGCCATGTCCATAGCTCTTCACCTCCCATCTTGGCTGCAGGACGCTGCAGAGTGTGGCTTTCCTGTGGAAACAGGGCAGCAACAAGTCCCGCAGGGCTGTCCCTTCCTTCGTCCCTCCCCCGCTTGATGCAAATATGGCTTTGGGAGAATGTCAGCAAAGAGCTATTTGCCAGGTGCTGGGGAGGGTGCGGTACCCTGCCTCAGGGTGCTTTCATATTGATCAGGAGGAGATGAAGCTCTGGAAAGACCCAGCAGCCGGACTGTGCTGGCTCTGCCCTGATCCAGCCTCCAAGGGGCTCTGCCAGAGGCTACTCTGCCCTTCCTGAGTGTGAAATGGGAAACATGCCCATCCCCACCTTCAGAGCTGTGGCCCTCTTTGCTCCAGACTAACACTGCAGGAGACGAAAGTGCTCGCCCAGCATGACTCCAGGCTGCAAAGGGAAGGACAGGTCCACCCTGTCAGCTCCCAAATCAGCTCCTTACTCACTGGGCTGTGCCACTTCTCCAGGATTTTTCTGTGTCATATATGAATAATGTTGTGGAGCAGCATGGTCACAGTGGTGACTCTGGTGTCTGCCTGCCTACAGATTTCAAAGACCTCGAACTGTTCAATTCAGTTTATAATGGTTAGTGTTTTCCTAGGAACAGCCTCAAAAGAGCTGGGTTTTGTGGTCCCTCCAGGCTGTCCCTGTCCCCAACAGCAGCCAGCACCACAGTGTTGGAGGATGCTGCAAGGACCAATTGGGCTCTTCTTTCCATCATTCAGTGGAAGTCTGTAGATAAAGCAGTCAACAGGAGGTGGGTCCCCATTAGCTATTTTCTTCACCCAATTCCTCCCCTTACCTCTGAGGAATAGAGGTATAGCTGGAGCATGGGTCTCAGGTCTACTAGGTCCTCTCCAAAATGGTGCTGGGACAGTTCTGTGACTTTGAGCCATTTCCTGATGGTTTTCCACGTGTAAAATAAAGTTTCTGCCCACCTGGCTCCCAAAGTTCAAAGCCTAGTTAATGCCCTCTAAGCATCCCCAAAATGAAGCGGTTTCAGGGGATTTGGTGCTGTTTCTATTCAGTGTTTTTCATGGGTGTTTTTAGGTATAAGAGCTGGCAGGAGCCAAGTGATGTCCAGTGGTTTGAAAAGAGAGAGACTAGGTTTAGGAGGAAAACTACTCATCAGGTGTGGTGAGATCTTGTGTGTGGAGCTCAGTGAGGGAGCTTTTGCATTGCTCAGAAACAGCTGGCAAAGACCATGCACCACTCCGGCAGCTTACTGAACGTAAAAGCACTGTGAGTGCCAGGTATTGCTGCTGTGGTGAGCTGCCAGTGCGCCTGCAGCACAACGCGTGGCCATCTCCAGCCTGGTGTGTTCTTATGGACAGGAGGTGGCAAAGGAGACCAAGCAAGACATGAAGGAAAGGACCCGAGGGCAGGAAACCACGTTCTCCCTGATGAGGAGCAATGCTGGTTGTCGCAGATGGGATTTTCCTTGCTGAGATATCAGAATGTCTTGTGAAACTAGCAAAGTGCTGTTACTGGCCCTTGGTATTTGAGGAAAGATGGGCACAGAGGCTCATTCACTGTGGGGTGACCCACCAGCAGGCCATGGCAGACAGCCTGAGCCTTTATTCCAGCCTAGGACTCTGGCCATCTGCACTGGGAACAATCCTTGACCTAAAAATAATCTCTTGGCTTCTGGGAACAACACAGAGTGGTTAAGATTTGAGATTTATCTTTGCAGTTTTGGTTGGAAACCCCAAAGATAAAGGGCACGGCTTTCGCCTGCTGTGGAGCACATTTGGGTTTGCAAGGAGCCCAGCCCACATGGGCGGTTGGACAGTACTTCCCCCACCTCTCTCCCTGGTCCTTCCGCAGCCTCCAGTCCTTGTCTCTGAGCTGCAACAAGAAACAAGTTATAGTAATTGCTATCAGATGATGCCTCAAACGTTTCAACAGCAAGGTCACAGTATCTTTTCTCATTCTAATGCGTTTTTCTTGATGGAGAGGGTGGGCTGGGGATGTTCTAGCCAGCTCAAATGCTTGACAGTTCCCACATCCTGAGCTTCCTTTTAAACACCCACATGCCCTGCCCTGCTTTTTCATTTGTATAGCGTCAATTAAATATCAGGAGAAAATGAGATTTATATATGCTGGTGAAATAAGTGCTATATGACATCAATTAGGGGTCTTGTACCGTGAGTCTTCAGGATTAAAATAAAAATCACAGAAAATGCATGAAGAGTGTAGCAAAGGGAGCAGAGATAGACAGTAAATGCGTGGGATTAGGCTTGTGACTGCTGAGTTACGACTGGTTTTTTTTCTAATTTTTTCTGCACCTTTTCATCTCAAAGGAATCCATGTGCCTCGTTGAGCAGCATCCATTTTGCAAGGCAAGCCAACTCGAAGCCTTCTCTGCTGACTGCCCTGGAGACTGTGTTGTCAGCTGTTCTTGTTTCGTTTCTCTTCCTTCAAAACACCCACTAATTTCCCATCTGGCAGGCAGTGCAGTGGCACTTTCTGTGCATGGGGAGTGTTACCGGGGAGGACTCCACACAGAGACCTTCACAGATGGTTGGGTTAGACTTGCCCAAAACTTAGTGTGGAGCAGCCAAGTTCTTCTTGGGAGGCTTAGGTGACCGACTGCATCTTAGCCGAACTTCATCTTAGCTGCCTAAATGTCTTCATGCGTCCTAGCCTGATGAGTCTTTATCAGTTTTGTGAAAGCCATTATAAGAGGGGGCCGGCTGTATCTTCATTCCCCTGTAGAATTGTCTTGTGGGGAGGGGGCAAGTTGGTTGCCAGAGGCGCCAGTCGCTCTCCACTTATCTTCAAAAATGTTCATTGCTAAAGCTAAAGTTACAGATACTTAATCTCTTCCTTGAAAGCCTTGGGGAAATACTGATTTTTAGGGCCAGAAGATTTTAAGAGCTTGTCTCCCCCTTGTAAGGAGAGCCATATATCTTCACGGGGAAACTTTATGCTTTTTGGTTAGATTACTTTCTGGATAAAGTTTATAAGTTATGTGAGATCAAGACTCTGTCCTGATCAGTTTTTCCAATGCTTAGGTCCTCCCTCAGCATAACATACGTGAAGTCTTTTAATTATTTCGGATTTTGAAGATCTATGGCACATGGTGGCCAGCTATAACAATGACCTGTACTTACCTGTGCCAAGAACCTCCTGTCCTCTTGGATCATTGGAGTTCCCTTTTGCTGGATCTTATAATGCCCTTCTCCCTATTACTTGGCATTTTCCCCTCAACAGAAGGATGCTTTAGCTGTCAGTTCTCTAGTGACTTTCCCTTGTGTTTAAATCTCCTGGGGAAGCAAATTTCCCAGATTTTAGATCTTTCCTAAGGTTTCTTATTTACCTGGCAAGGGATAGGTTTGAAATCAAAGCAGCTAAGTGAAAGCTGGTATTGCAAACCAGGGTGTGATCCCAGCCCCACGAGCATGATGCCATCCCAGGAGGGCAGGATTTCATCCAGGTCTGTGGCTCACAGATGTCATTGTTGACACCAGCATAATAAGCACTTGCATTTGCAAAGTGAAAATGATTTATCCTGCCAGTAACTTACCCTGAGCTTTTTAGGTCTTACTTCCTGGGCTGTATTTATTTATTTCATTTTATGAAAAATGTGTTCATGCTTAAATGACGTGCAAGTATCCCTTTATCCCTGCTGTGTAATTTACTTTAATTTGCCTTCCTATGGAGGGAGGAATTTGCATTCTAGATTCTGTTTTATTTTATTTTTTTTTTCCAACAGAAAATGGTCTTTTTGATTGGAGGGATCAAATGTATTTGGGTTAGCTTGAGAGAAATAACCAAGCTTAGACTGATGTTCTCATGTGTATGAGGATGTCTATGAAAAGCTAATTGCTAGTTTGTGTAATGACATCATCCAGGGAAAGCCAGCTGGTCCCTGTTGATGCTAGGAGCTGCTTCTGACATCTTTGCAGTGGTGAATGTCACTGTTTTATCTGTGGGAACCCATCCTCTCACTGGACAGTGGGAGCTGTGGGCTTTCTTTAGCCTACTTCCCGAGTCAGGAGTATTCGGGAAATACTTTTTCCTTTTTTCTTGGATCAAGAACTCAGAAATACTAATGACATATTTTTAGGGGTCAGCCACATAGTATTGGTCAACAAATCCATTTTGGTTTTGCTTGACTTACTATATTTTCTTTATGCTACCAGAAGGTTTGCTGGTGTCTGTTACAAAAAGCCAGAATGGAAGAAAGTCCATTTCTGTTGACAGAGATAAATGCTCTACTGAGGTGCTTTGGTCATCTGGCTTAGACAGATTATCTCATCTGATATCACCATCATTACTGGGCTTTGCTTTGTGTTTTCACCTGGGAGGTGAGGAGTGCTCATCCCTCCGTCTGCCTGAGCCAAGCATGGGCAGGGCAGGATGGAGAGGGCTGCAGGTTGCCTGTGCACCCCACACATGCACTGCAGGAGAAAACCACTCAACTCATGTGATTTAAACCATCTGGGGACTGAAGTGATTTCCTGATTTATTGATGAGATGTAAACAACTGTCAGTAGAATATTGAGATCATTTTCAGCAACACAACAGGTAAACCCCAGTGCTAAACGATTACAAATTTTTGATAAGCATCTACAGGTTTCTAAACATCCTTCTGTACTCGATCCCCCCGAGGCCACGTCCTGCACGCATGTGCACACCTACAGTCAGTCAGCCCCTCCTCAGCCAGGAGGGCGAGTTCTCCCATTTGTGCACCCCAGTGCTGGCACCCTGCTGTCCTGTGGAAGACATCTTGTTTACAGAGTGATCCCACTCACGGAAGGTTTTTGCATGGCGTGTTAGCAAGCACCAGATAGCCTTCTACATGCTAGTCCCCAGGGCAAGGCTCCAGCCGTGGACTCTGGGCTTTCCCGTCCAGGGAGGTCCCTGGGCCCGGTCTGGCCTTCTGACTGTGGGCAGAGGAGGCTGGGGAGAAGCTCTCTGCTTTCCTGATGGCAGGAAGAAAAGTCCTAGAAACAGCAGCAGAGGACGCAGGTTGGCTGGCTGGCAGGTGAGGGAAGAGTCTGTTCTTCCCTTTTTACAGGAAAATTTGCTGTCTAGAAAGAACGAGCATGGGGTCTGCATCCTCGCAGCAGAGCCCGGGCCTGGGCCTGAGCTCAGTGCTGAGTCCAGCTGTGCACAGGTCTAGGAGAGCTGGTGGCTTACTTGGGAGCCACAGGTGCAATAAACCCCTCAATGCTGACCTGCTTCTGCTGGGCCCTTCCCTGGGCTGGAGCCAGCTGTGGCGGCGGGGCTGGAGCCATGCATTGGCTGCGAGGTTGCTTTCTCTGCCAGCCTGGGCACTGCTGGAGCCTTGCCAGGCCTGTGGCCTGGCAGCAAGTGCAGGCAGCCCCAACAAGCGCTGCTGGGGAGCTGGAACCTTCCCTGTGCTGTGGGGGTGCCTCTCTGGTGTTTGCAGATGAGGAAAGCCCAGAGGAAGACGGTGCCCCAGGTCTGCTTTTCACAATAACTACTAATTTCATGTTTTTAGTCTGTCGAGGAGTGGGTTCCCCACGATGATGGCTCACAGCATCCAAACATCTCCCAGGTGCCGGTGAGCCTCCTTGGTGCTTCTTGCTGCCTGGGAACTGGGAGGCTGGCTGCTGTGTGCAGAGCGAACTCCTTGCTCACTGTGGGCACGGCTGAGGGTTTGGGGACACGGGCAGGTTGGGAGAGCATGGTGGAAGCCCATGGCACCATGCTCCCTGCTCTGTCTCTGCTCTTCCTGCAGGCAGGGCAGCCTTGAAGGGGCCGAGCCGCCTCCTGTGCCTGATCCTGGTGTCCCTGCCATAGCTTGAATTTGAGCTGGGAGCACCAGGGATTTGGGCAGCTGCCCCAGAACTTTCCCCACTCAGACGAAAGCATGGCTTTTGGTGCTCTAAATCTTGCTGGTGACCCAAGGATGGGCCCCGCTCTGCTGCCTGGGGCTGTGGGCTGTCCCCCGATACCACCCTTTCTGCTCCCCGTCCTTCTCCCACCCTCTCCCCCTCTGTCCCCAGCTCCTAGGAAGGCTTCAAATAAATCTTGACATTCTGAAAGACCATTTTCTCCCCTAGCCTACGTGTCAGCACTAATCTGGGGACAAACAGCTGCATTTATAAGAAGAAAATAAAGACTAGGCTCCCACTCGGTGGCATAATGCGAGGGGCCGTTCCCAACGTGCTGGGGATGCTGCAGGGATTCCTTATTGGACAAAGAGGCAATTCATGAACTAGGTCATGGCGGGAGAAGATGGTACGTGGGAAAAACGCTGAACAGAGAGGCCTCTGAAAAGGAAACCATTCCCTGTGGAAGAGGCAGCCCCAGGCAGCCTGCCTTGCCCAAGGGGACCATGCAGGCAAGAGGGGCTCCAGAGTGGCTGGGGGTCAGGGCAGCTGAGCAGCAAGGGAAGGCTCCTCTTTCTTGTGTTGCTGGAGAGTGCTGAAGTGGAGGGAGAGGCTCTTGGAGCCTGCTGGGTAAAGGTGTCTCTGGTGGCTGGAGCAGCAGCTGGGGGTGCTCCCTCTGCCAGGGAGTGACCCGCACTCCAGGGTGCGATGGTGGCTTCCTGTGTTACTGTTTCGCCATCCACACAACGGGAGAGGGCAAACCTGTATCCCAGGAGTGGGGACAGGAGTGGGTAAACTCGGAGAGTACATCCTCAAAGACGAGTCTGATGCTCAGGGCCACCCTTTGCTATTCCTTCTCCATATTTTGTTGACAGCTTGGGGCTAGCAGGATCCGTCAGAGCCTGTCACCATCCCCTCACGTCCCTGCCAGTTGTGCAGGGTGTGGAGGAGCAATTCTGTATCTCACTGAGTGGGAAGCACCACTTGCTAGGCCTGGAGCTGCAGCACCTCCTGTGCCTGCCCTCCTGCTCTACAGCCCTGTGTGCTGAGCCTGGCCTTGGGCCATAAAAGCTCTTTGCTGCATCCTGCCACTAGCTTGTGCTGGTGCCTTGCCCTGTGGCACCCATGCCCCAAGCCCTGCCAAAGCTGGGCTGTTTTGCACACCAGAGAGAGAGATCCTTGCAGAATCTGGATGAAGCGTCCCTGTGGGAAGGTAACGCCTTCAGTGGTGACACAGGCAGAGCAGGGTCGCTTTAGCAATGCTGGTTGTGATTGATGTGAGTCCTGTCCCCTGCTTCTGCATCAGCCTCTTCCCTCATGCCAGTGCCCAGGTGAGAGATGAATAGGAGGGGGCCTAGCACAACTGCATTTCAGATGGTGCTGGCTGTCGGGAGCAGTGTATCCCAAGGCAGAAACCTCCAGGCAGGTCCCTGCAGCTGTGTCCCATCATGGGACTTTCCTTGGTTGCCTGTCCTTGGGTCAGAGCAGGGGTAAAGCTGTGGCCCTGTAACCTCTTTCACATGCCCTGCCTGATCTGAGTGCTCTCTGCTGATCGTGGCCATGGACGCCCCTGTTCATGAGCAGTTCTGGGGCTTTGTTCCTGCAGATATTTACTGTGCAATCTGGGGGGAGCCTATGTGTCATGTTGGGACTGGATTCCTGCAGTCTATGTGGGACTGTCCTGTGGTGGTGACTTTGGAGTCTGGCTGCTTTCAGAAGTTTTTGTTATTGTTCCCCTGCGTTGCAGCTTCCTGAGTCTCAAACTGGAGCTTGCCTGCTGTTTGGTCAGGGATCCCTGCCCTGCTCGGTGCTGTCTGCTCACCTACTGCATGTCCCAGCCTTTGGCTCTTCCTGAATGCCTGCCCTGCTTAGCCCTGCCATGAGACCTGTCTGTCTCTGTTTCGCCTCTCTTTCTTTGGATCTTGGGTGGATGAGGTGGCCAGTGCAAATATTTTATGCAGGTCTCAGTGCAGATTTTGCCTCGCCCTTTAGAAGCAAAGCAGCTATGAAGTAATCTACGAGATCAAGGGACGCTGATAGAGCATCTTGTTGGTGCAAGACCTAGGACAGAAACTTAGGGAGGGTAGAGCTTACCTTTGCTGCAGCTAGAAGCGTTGAAGACTTTGTTGACTGTTATCTTATCTGGTTACAGTCTGACAAAGCGGCTCACCAGGCCTCTGGGAATCTGAACACATGTTGTGAGATGCTCAGACATCTCTGTAGCATATCAACAGTTGTTTATGATTATCCAGAAATAGGTGCCTTATTCACCTCCCTCAGAGTGACAGAAGCCCATTTTTCACTGAATTTGCCTCCCCTGCATTTTTGGAAGTAGCAGTAAAGCAAGTGATGTGGGGAGAAGGGGAAGGATGGCATATGGCTTTGGAGGAGTGTGAGCCTGGTGCTATAAAAGGCAGAAAGAGGAATGGAGGCAGGGGACTGGAGAGGGAAGTGTGAGACTCAGAGCAGTGGAAAAGCAAGATAATTTAGCAGAGGCACTTGGGGCTTGGAGTCAAATTCAGGATAGACAGACGGGAGGAGGGTTGCTGGGGCATTTCCTTGTTCTGTGATTCTTTAGGGTTTATAATTAACTGTAGGCACCTGTCAAGTGAGGACCCTTCTAAGATTGAGTGCTTCCTGCTAGCACACTCAAGCCATGACCCTCGGGCTGCAATAGTAGCTAAGCCCTGTCTAAAGCTCTGAGGTAACATATGTGGCATTAGTATGTGGCACATGACCTATGCTAAAAGCCCAATTTAGACATGATGGCTTTTAACCCAACATAAGCTGACTGAGCCAGACTGAGTCCCCTGGACTTTTCCTGGGCTGCACTGTCGTATGCTGAAGGTGACGCATCCTCTCTGTCGTAAACTTTTAGAAGGTGTAAGTGAATATATGCTAATTTGACATCTTTAGATTCTAGTCTAAAGAAGTCCAAATACAACCTGCATAAGGCAGGCTTGAGCCCAGGGTGACCTGTCCAGGAGACAGTGCCTATGGGTGCCTCCCAGCGCAACGGATGCTGCAGGGTGCATCATCTCAGTGCCTTGCCTCGTCTCCTCTCCCTCTGTTCCTGAGGCCTCATCCAGTCCTGGTCTCTAGTGCAGGTATTTGTTTCATGTCCAAATGTCACTGCTGGCTCACTGTGATATACGCTGTGTTTTAGCTGCTGCCTTCATGATGTGTGAGGCAAGGCTGATTGCACCGGAGCCCTCCAGCCCCATGCAGTACTATGGTGAGTCATCTGACACCTACTACCACATGGACCGCTGGCAGAGGCTGCGCATCGCTGTCAGGAAGCTAGAGTTCTGGGAAAACTTCAACGCTGAGATGATAGGCAGCGGCTTCTTCTCCAAGGTCTACAAGGTAAACTGACCTGCAGGCAGCCTGCGACCTGTGTGAGAGCAGCTGAGCAGCTGCTGAGGCTGTGTAGATGGTGCCTCACCTGAGGAAACTGTCCCCGAGCTTACATCTTCATCCCTCCCAGCTCACTCTGGCAGGTTCGATGGGATGAGGGAGGAAAGGACATCCCACTCTACGCACCCAGCATGTCACCTTTGATGCACATCTCCCCTTCCATAGTGAACAGGGAGATGGGCAGACTCGATCAATCAATGTTAACTGATACTGTAATCTAGCCATACAGTGGGCTTGTCAGGGAGCTGAACTGGGTATTGGATGAGATTAGGGGGTATTTATGCTCTGTGCAGGTTTTGTTGTCAAAACTGTACAAAATATATAGAGAAAAAGAATGTAAAAATAAGCTGTGTCTGTCTCCCAGAATACCTGCCACCCACACCCTGTGGAGATGCCAGCGCTGTCACCCCTCTCTGGCTGCTGCCCTGTGTTACAGTGATGCTGGGGAAGAGCAGGGGACCTGGGGCAGGCTGCTGGTCCATCCACTTCTGCCTCTGCTGCCTTCATGTCAGGGGACCCATGGCTCCCTGCAAGCCAGTGCATGATGCAGATGGTGTGTCACCAAACCAAAACTGCTTTTCTCACTGGGGCTGTTGTGAGTCACTCCCTGCACCAAGCTCTACTGGCGTGGGGGTTCATTTAACCCTCTCTGAGCAAGCACAGGATCCAGGGTGCTGCTAGCTTTGCTTCTCCTCCAGTTTTGATCCTCAGCCCAGGAGTGCCACTGCTTATTTGAGGGGAGTGGATGGGACTTGGGGCTCTTTCCCTTCAGCCCTCAGTGATTGCTGCTCTAGCAACAGCAAAGCAAAAGGAGGTGTTTCCTGTTAGGAAGTGAGACTTAGCCTTCATCTCTGAGAGCTGATGCCATGTTGCTTTGCAGTGTGGCCAGGTTTGCCTACCTTATCTCTTCTCCCAGCAGCCCTCCAGAATGTGGCTGCTGACACTGGTCTTGGTTGTTGGAACATGACACAGAGGCAGTGGAAACAAACTGGGCCTGACTGCCATTGCCTTCAGCTTCTTAGCTTGACTGGCCCTGCAACAAACATCATAATTGCACATTTCTCCTGGGCCAGCGTAAGGTGCTCTTGCCAGAGGAGTACTCTGACATATTCTGGGTGAGATCCCTGGCTAGTGTAAGCACATGTGGCCAGTTGAAACTAATGGAGCCAGGCTAGCAGCATCTGACCATGGAACTGCGGAAAACCAGCAAGTCGGATAGATAAACGCACATTGCTTTCTCAAGGCTCTGTCTCCTCTTCTGCTGCATCTGGGCTTGGTGCTGTGATAAAGCCTTTGGGTGAACTTCAGGTCCAGGGACAGTGCACTAAAGCTGTTCAAGGGAAATCTCCAGCCAAAGGTCTATGGCAGCTCTTTGCAAACCAGAGCGATACATGACAAATACCCCACCACAGCCTCCATCTAGTAATTGCTTTACCCACCTACACAGCGTGCTGTTGCCATCGCTTTCTCTTTCCTTTATCTAGCAGATTTTCATAGTAACAGTTGCTGTTTCCTCCGTGCGTGACATTTTCCACCTGCCTTGGTAGTGAATGAAATTCCAGCAGTAGGCAGGCTGGAGACACAGATCTTGAGTGAAAATTAAATAACTTCTTGAAGTAGAAGCAGAAAAAGAAGTTAAAAAAATAAACTTTGCATGAAATGCCATGGCTCAAATAGTCAGAAGACAGTGGAGGAGGACTTGGGACAATGACAGTCCTTTGTGGGTACTTAATATTTGTCTTGGGACTCAAGTGCAGCCGTAACCAAGTGCTCTGATGAGTTGTGGTCATCTTGTGTCAGCCAGTCTGCTGTGGACTTGTAACCCTGAACAGCAGCACTCCTGCTGCGAAGCCTCACTGGCAATGGTCCTTTGAAGCTCTTTGCCAACAGATGCTGTCTTCCAAAGCGCTCCTGCAGCAAGGACATAGACTCCCCAAAATGCTGACACTGGCTGTGCTGGCTGCCTGTTGCTTTTCCCATCCTTTATTCTTTGGTTAAGCCCATTCTCAGGAGTTGTTATGTGTGGGTTGGTTGAGGAAGGAGGATTCACTTGGTTCTGCTTGGTGATTCAGACTTAATAGGTCTGGGGACAGCCTTCTGCTCTGTGGACTATGTGTTGCATGACCTGAGCACAAGGTACTTTCCCTCTTTTTCTGCCTTAGTTTTCCGATGTGCAATAATGAGCTATTCAAGTATGAGTTTCTCTCAGGGAACGCATAAAGCTGCTTTCATTGGCAGCTCTCTCATAGAAAGATACATAGAGGTCTGAGGTGCTCAAAAACAGGAGAGCAATGCAAAGCACCTTTTTTCTGAGGCTAGTTTAAGGCATTGTCCAAAGGGAGCCTCTGAGCAACCTCTTTCTCTGTTAACCCTCAAAATGCTTCATACATTTTAGGAAGCACAGTCCTACTCGCTGTCTTTCTGCAGTTTTCCAGTGTCAGATTTTCACCTTTATTTCTCCACTCAAGGCTGACATCAGATCTTTATCCTTCATCACTCGTTAGCATGAAATGAGAATACCTTGGAGGCTCCTCTGCACTTTCCTAGTTCTCACACCAATCCAGGACAAAACTGGACACTTTATGTGATTTGGAGCAGACTGAGGGCTGCTCTAGGTTAGCCAGAGCAAAGCCTTAGGGTCGGTGGTCTTGGAAGAGGCCTTCTGAGGCCGCTACCTTTGCCCATCTCTCCCACTACTTTTTTCTGGGTGTGCATCTACCCTTGCTTTTCAGTCATTTCTTCTTCAGACCAAGCTGGACTTTGCATTGGCCTGTGGACAGGAACCTCTCCAGTGCTCACCGACTCCACCAGCCCAGGCAATGTTTGTGAACTCTGCTGGTGTACAGCTGGGATGTGCAGCCTCACCTGGAATCACAGTGTAGCTTGGTGTCTCCACCAGAGTTTGTGCAGAGCTGATAGGTCTCACTGAAACTCAGTATTAGCTCTTCTGAATGTTTTTCAGATCTTCCAGATTTCAGCTACTCCTTGTACTCTGTCCTGGGCATAAGGGCACTCACAGTCCTTGGGCAAAGATGATTGACAGCATCTCTTATATTTACATCTGTGCAATTACAGTTCATAATCAGTTACATCTGATTAGTGACCCACAGTCTGTGGTTATCAGGTGAGGGTGTCAGAGCCCTGGCTTTCCTTACGACCTGCTCAAGTAGAGAGGCAGAGTTATTCCAGCAATAACATTGACTATCAGGTTGTGTTCCTTCAGAAAGGAGGCAGTGCTTCATGTTGCTCCCAAGACACTTTGTTTTGTGACCCTGATTATAATGAACCTTTCTCTCCTTCCAGTCCAGCTAGATCTTACATGCATGTTCACCTCACCTGGGCTAGTAACCTTATCCATGAAGTGACCATCACAGAGAGCAATGGGTGACTCAGCATGCTGCTCTTAAGCCAGCTCATGCTGTGTCTAAACATCAAAATGAGAGAAAATTAAACACGTGGCTGGATTCTCTGCTAGCCCTGGGGGAGCTGGCAGGACATCAGTGTGGGCCACACCTGATACATGAATCTCCTTAAAACAGATGTCAATTGATGATGGAAATGTTACAGAGCTCTGTGGTGTTGTCTGGAAACTATTTGGATTGTCAACCCAGGTAACATGAGCTGTCGTGCAGGGGCCCAGGGTGGTCCTGTCAGGGCTGAGAGCCAGGGGACCCCTGCACATCCTGCAGCCTGCATGAAACCCCTGCGTCTAGTGCTGCCAAACCCTGGTGCCTCCACAGGGGACAGCAAGTTGCCTCCTCAAAATGCCTGCTTAGTCTGTTCAGTGTTGTAAGGTGGGGGAAAAGCATTTTGGGTTTTGTTCTTTAGTTTCCAGTATCCCTGCCTGAGGGAAGCCCTAGGAATGAAATGTCCAGTGGTAATCCGTAGCAGAGGATCAGGTTAGCATGTGGCTGGGAAACGGACACGGGACCTCAGTCCTGGGATGTGAGGGAGAGATGAACTGGCTCTGCGCTCTCTTTGTTGTGTCTATGTGGCAGAGCTTGGGTGGAGGAAGGCTTGCCATGGGCAGGGATGCAGAAGGAACTGGAGATGAGGAGTGTGGCCAGCAGCCTGTGCAGTGATCAGAGCAGGTAACAAGGAGGGATGGAGGTGTGGGGCAGGCTGCGATTGGGAAGGGACGTTGAATGTAAGGTATCGGAAGGGAGAAGGACAGCTCTGCGGTAACTCACTGTGGGCTGAGAAACTGCTCCAGCCCAAGGAACACACAAATTTTGTCAAAGAAATAGCATTGTGATATGTTGGGACAGGAGGGACCTAGCTGTCCCCAGTCACCCAGGCAGGCATCGCTGGAGTGGAGCTTATGTGGAATGGACAGCACCTTGCACTTGTGCAAATGACTGTGCAAAGCTCTGGGCAGCAAGGAAACTAGGCCTTTGGTTGGGAAGAGATGCTGTTGTCCAGCGGGGCTGGCAGACCTCTGGAAGCTAAGAGATGTCGTGCTCCAACCTTGGCTCTAGGTGACCCAGGCTGCTGCTTGTAAAGTGATGGTGGTGAAGATCTACAAGAATGATGTGGACCAAGAGGTGATTGTGCGTGAAATAAGCCTGCTGCAGAAGCTGTCCCACCCCAACATTGTCAGGTGGGCACATCCTCCAGCCATGAGCAGTGGGCACTGGCAGGGGCTGGAGTCGGCTTGGTGTCTCAGGCAGTTGTACAATGAGGGATTGAGCCTCATTGAACCTTGATGACTTCTCTTCTTTGATTTTGTGTTTTTTTGGTTTTTTTTTGTTTTTTTTTGTGTGTGTGTATGTTCTTCTGCTTAGGTACCTTGGGATATGCGTGAAGGATGACAAGCTATACCCCATTCTGGAGGTAAAAGTTTCTTGCTTGTAAGTGTGCTGTCGACAGGCAACGACCCCATGTTTCTTCAACAGGGAGGATGGCAGATATCCTGTAACGCGTATCTACGCCTCTCAGACTCCTGTGCCTGTGACTGGCTCTGGACTAGCAAGATTGCCTCAGAGGGGCTTCTGGTCCTTTCTGCTCCATAGCTGGTCACAGCTGAAGTGGGGCATAGTCACTGTAGGGCCATAAAATACAGGCAGGATAGCCAGAAGTGTTTCAGGTTGACTTGGTACCACCAAAGGGCCAGAATGGCCAGCTGGTGAGGAGAAGAGGAGCCAGGGATGGAGGGCAGGAGTCGAAAGTAAAGCAAACAGAGAGTGGCAGAACCTCCAGGGTGGCTCTGGAGTGGTGGTATAGTCTAATGGAAAAGTCTGGGCTGGTACCAGGGAGGTCTCACCTTGTTCCTATGCTGTTGGTGGCAGAAGGCATTCACTGAGCCACTGCCAGGCTTTTTGCCTCTAGTTTGCTGCCTGTGAGCAAAGATCATGGCTGGCTTGTACAGCTATCCCTGCAGTGGGGCAAACCCCAGAGACCGGCAGTGACCTGCTGTGCCAAGAGGGGTATTTGCACTGTACCACACAAAGGGGCCCCTGTGTGCAGTGGCATTCCCAACCTGCAACCTGAAGGAGGGGCTCCTGCGTTGGCGAGGGAGGGTTCAGCAGCTGGGAAGCTCCAAGGGAGCCTGTGCCCCACCACAGAGCCACCCGCTTTTTGTTTCTGTTCACAGTACGTGAATGGGGGTTGCCTGGAGGAGCTCCTGGCCAGCAAAGACATCGCTTTGACGTGGAAGGAAAAAGTGGACTTAGCTTCTGACATCACCAGAGGCATGATCTACCTGCACTCCAAGAACATCTACCACCGAGATCTCAACTCCAAGGTACACAGCTGGAAAGGAGACATCACCTCCAGATTGCTGAAGATGACTGTGTTAGGGGACTGTACAGGGGCCCCTTAGGGCTGTAACCAGGAGGCCTCAGGCCTCATTCTGGTCCTCTGCTCCATGCTAATCCCTCTGCAGGCAAGGAAGCTTTCTTGATAAAACCTGCCATTATGTTGCATTCATCACTTGCCAAGCAGGAGGCCCAGATAGAGATAAAAATATATGGCTCCTAGTGCTGTTGCTGTCAGAAAATAAACCAGGTGGAAACCTGTGCAGGATTGCACATGGTTTTCTTTGCCTACAGTTGCAGGAGAAGCTCTGCCAAATTTAGGGATTTCCTTTCCTGCGGACAGCAAGGAGGAAGCTGTTGCTAAGAGGAGCCAGTCATGGGCTCTGGGAATGGGTGCCATATGAGACAGTCCTTGTCTGTGTGCAGAGCACCAGCAGAGCTCAGGAGATGTGTATCTCCTCACTCAAGTGCAGGGAAGTAGAACAACTTGGTCCAGAGGGTCCAGGTCACCAGTTTTAGGATGGTCACCTCCATGGGTTTCACACCCTGGCATCTGGAGAGAGGCTTTGGGTGTAACGCAAAGGCACATCGTGTTCCTGGTGTAATGGCCCCTTGGCTAGGAGGCTGCTTTCCTCAGTGTGGGCTCATGCTGCTTGATGGGGACCGGAAGAGCACAGGGGCTTTGCCATTCCCGGGTTTGTCCATGGGGACAGGCACTGGTATGGCAGTAGGAACATGGTGAGGCAGTGCCTTGTTAATGTCCCTTGAGCAAAACAACCCAAATGTCCCGTGAATCTGCAGTCTGTCCATGATATCGCAGGGAATATGAGCTGAGAGGCTGGCCACCAGCCTGGACCATATCTGTGTGCTTCGTGGAAATGGAGCCTGCAAGTCCTTGCAGTTGATGCTGGATAGGTAGCGGCATATCTCTTACAAGCCATTTTTGTTGGTGCTCTGTGAGCTTTCTAAGAGAAACTTGGAATATTGATGAAGGTTGGCAGTGCGAAGCCTGTTAAGCGTTACGGTCTTGAGAGACATTAACACAGGAATAAAGTCACCTTTGTAATCTCAGGCTGTTTACTTGGCTCAGTTACTACCCATGAAATCACAAACACCAGGCAAGGACAAGGCAAGAGCCTGGTTCACTCTGACCACAGATTTCTTGGCCATTGTACTCTGAAGTGAGCTGAGATGTAATTTCCTGTTTGGTGATGACTGATGAGCTCAGGAGCTTTCCAAATCTGCTTGTGGAAAGTGCTGAAGGTCCCTGCCTGACCCTTCTGTCTTGCTGTAGTGGTTCAACCCTGAAAGAGGTTCATCCTTCCCCAGGGAAACCTAGGAAACCTGCAGTGATGATGGCTCAAGATACAGGAGAGAAGTGTGTATGTGCTCACTTGAAATCTAGTTGTTAGTGAGAGCCATCTGGAAAAGATGCCTTTTGTTTCTACTAGTTCTCTGGGAGCAGATGCGGAGAAGGAAATGCTGGGGAACTAAACAGGATGAAGCCACTAGGGTTTTGAGAAACCTTGAGATAATTTGATAGGAATTCCACCAGAAAGCTGTGTTAGGGATGTGTAGTGAGAAGGGCTGAGGCTGTGATCCTGCACACGTTCGGCTGAACAGTAAACAAGGTCAACATGCCCATTTCAAGGTCTCTCTCAAATAAAAGGATATGGATCATCATGTTAGTTGAACAGCTTCTTCAACGGACTTTTCAGGTCCTTCAGGTGTGATTGGCCCATCCCTAATCTGCCCTGCGCACTCCATGTGTGCTGCCAGGATGCAGGTCTCTGGCAAGAGATGGGACCAAGGGCCGATGAGGTGCTGCTCAGTGAGGTGTCCAGGCCTTTCCTCGCCGGGTGTCTCATGCCGTGCCCCATGGGCCCTTTTCAGAACTGCCTCATTCGAGTGACGCCGCGGGGCCGTGAGGCACTGGTGACTGACTTCGGGCTGGCCAGGGAGGTGGTGGAGCTGCCTGTGAAGGATGTGGAGAGGAAACTGTCTCTGGTGGGCTCTGCTTTCTGGATGGCTCCTGAGATGCTACGAGGAGAGCCCTATGACCGGAAGGTATGACAGTGCTTCCCAGCTTCTTGTTCATCCTCACAGTTCCTTATATTGCCTTGTTAAGTTAAACATTTAGAGAAATGGCTTGCATTTCTGAGGAAGATGCTTGATGAGTTACAGCCAGATGAGCCAGTGGCAGGATCTTGGGGGGCGTGCCAAAGCAGTGGTAGAAGCACCAGACATATTGAACAAGAGCATGGGGCCAGGCTTCCTGAAGATGAGGCTGGATGCCATATGGGGCTGTGGTGTTCCTGGCTGGGTTCAGAAGCCCAGAAGTTGTTTAAGAGTTTGCTGCCTCTATCTCCAATGGGCTTTTTTGGTGGGCTTTTGTGTAACTAATGGAAGGACCTTGTCGTTGGTACTCCCTTTTCTCATACTTTGCTTATGTGCATGCCCTGTCCCACCTTCCTGTCTCCTGCCCCTCCTGCAGGTGGATGTGTTTTCCTTTGGTATTGTCCTCTGTGAAATCCTGGGCAGGATCTCAGCTGACCCCGAAGTGCTTCCCAGGACTCAGGTAATGATTCCTGCAGCCAAATCTAATGGTGTTTTCTCCATGGCACCAGATTGTGGCTTCTCTCTGGACCAGACAGACCTGCACACATGTGTATGTGTTTACATTCAGGTTTCTCTCTAGAAGTTTTTCCATGAGAAAATCTGATCTCAAAATTTTCAGTGCACAAGAGTTCAGTTTCATAACTTTTTTGAGATCAGCAATTTGAGATGAAGCACTTCTCTTTAAGAGCTTAATTCCAAATACTTCATTCCACTTTGACATTTCAGCTTCTCCATTGAAGTGGCAGGTTAAACACAACTTTCATCACAAGTGTTTATTTTCAAATACATTGCAATTAATACAGAGTTCATAGTGGGCTTCCCTAAAAACTTGGCCTTTTTTATTTCAACATTTGCAATGTTTCCCTTCTATGAAGTGGGAAGGGAATGTTTATCCTGAACAAGGATGAAAAATCCATCAGGAAAACAGTAAATTGCCACCTTCCAAGTAGCAGTGCAAAGAACTGCAGTGACCAGAGCAGAGGCTCTGAAGTCTGGAGGGAGAAAGCTGTAGTTATGGAAACAGCTAGCTGGACCCCTTCAACTCTCAGTTGCTGTTTGGAAGACAAGATAATCTGCAGTTCTTGTCCTCGGCAGCTACTGCTCAGCACCTGGTGCTGGTTACTCTACAGGCTTCTACCTTTGTGGTTCTTGTTGCCTTAGTCTGAACTTTTCCAGGAGGACACATGCCACCCCACAGAGGTAGCACAGAGCAGAAGGATGCTGCAGTCTTCCAGCTCTGTTAACGATTTGCCATCTGTGGCTGCCCTGCCAGAGCTGATGCTGGCCCAGTATCTTTGCATAGCCATCAGTAAAATAGCTATGATAGAGACCCTAAAAGCTTTAAACCATGAGCATTTTGTGTTTTTACGCCTTGAGAAGGATGGAGAGTTTTTAAAGGACTTTATAGCTGAAGTCTTTTCTATGTACTCTTCTTCCTTCCTCGCAGGATTATGGCTTGGATGTTGCTGCCTTCCAAGGGATGATCAGCGAATGCCCTAAGCAGGTGATGGACCTCGCTGCTAGCTGCTGTCAGGTGAGAGTCTTGCTAGCTTTTTTTTTTTTTTTTTTTTTTTTTTTCCTTTCATTTTGTATCACACTTGTATGACAGAGACCAAAATTGCAGTGAACCCTGGAGAGCTTGAACCTGCTGCTCTCAGTGCTAGTACACAGGACTCTGCCACTTGAGCTGTGAAGTGATGAGATCTTTCTGGGCCAGTAGTATGCTTTCATCCACTGTGAAATTTTGCCCCTAGGAAAAGTATTTAGTTTGTGTATTACAGCCTGAAACATCCCCAGGTCCTCCCTGTTCCCTTGCATGTCGACCACAGAGTGGGAAGCAGATCGGTGATGATGACCAGTCCCTCCTTAAGCCAGGTTGCAGGCAGAGGCACCCGGCTGCTCCTCTCTGGAGGGCACTGCCTTGCTGTTACCAGCCCTGGTGTTACAGATGTCACCAGAGCAGAGTTCTCCAACCTTTCTTGCTTTGTCGCAAAAGGTAATGATGAAAGCTGGAGGGCCTCTGCATGCTGCCCAAAGCCTCAGGAGGCAAAGCAGAGAGGAAGCAGGATTCAAGTTAATCTCTGAAAGGAAAAGAAAAACAAAGGCAGTAATCAGGCAGACAGTGGAGGAGCTGGCTGATTATAATAAGGGCAATGCGCCCTTGCGGCCCAGAAAGCCAACCACATCCTGGGCTGCATCAAGAGGAGCATTGCCAGCAGGTCGAGGGAGGGGATTCTGCCCCTCTGCTCTGCTCTCGTGGGACCCCACCTGCAGCACAGCATCCAGGTCTGGAGCCCCCAACATCAGAAGGACATGGACCTGTTGGACTGAGCCCAGAGGAGGCCACGCAGATGATGAGAGGGCTGGAGCAGCTCTGCTGTGAGGCCAGGCTGGGAGAGCTGGGGCTGTTCAGCCTGGAGAAGAGGAGGCTCCAGGGAGACCTTAGAGCGGCCTTCCAGTGCCTAAAGGGGGCTGCAGGAAAGATGGGGAGAGACTGTTCAGCAGGGCCTGCTGCGACAGGACAAGGGGTAACAGTTTTAAAATAGAGGGAGGTAGATTAGATATTAGGAAAAAAATTTTTACAATGAGGGTGATAGAATACTGGCCCAGGTTGCCCAGAGAGGTGGACAGGGCTCTGAGCAACCTGATGCGTACCACAGAGATGTCCCTGCTCCTTGCAGGGGGGTTGGACTGGATGACCTTTGAAGGCCCCTTCCAAACCTAACCATTCTGTGATTCTATAATGTACCTAATTGCTAGGAACTCAAGGCAGCAAATGGAAGTAAATCCTTGCATGGGTCCCAAGGACGTGTGAATAACTTGCTCTGAATCAGAGGAGTGATTCACGTCAGCAACTGGCTTAGGTTTATGTGTATTCGGATATTGTATCTGTGACAGGCAACTTCCTAATGCAAGTTAGTATAATAACAGACTTCTGCCAGAAATGGCCCTTGGGGCTGTTCTTCTCTGCCCTTGTGTGATGTGTGGGTCTGGGGAGTTTCTGGTGCAGCTCTCCAGCCTGGCTCCATGGGATCAGGCACAAAGGGCAGCCCCAGGATGGCACGGTGAGGGTGTGGAGGGGGGTGCCCTGGGCCACGTCCCTCACTTTGGGTACACCACAGTGGCACTGGGAGGGCTGGGGGATCACAGCCCACTGAGGATGAGCTGCGTCAGGGAGACATGACAGTTAGATCCTTACTGTCCTGAAAAAATTCAGGGAACGATATATCTCCCTCCTGATACCTACCTGCAGCCTTTCCCTGTGCAACGCCTGCCCCTGCACTGTTTGGGTGGGCTTTGGGATGAGCAGTTCCCACACCTTGTCCAGATCAGGTTATGTCAGGCTGGTTTTCAGCATCTCGCTGCCTTTGCTTGAGCTGTACCGCACCATGGGACCTGTCCTGCGGCTGCTCATTTGCAGCAGCCCGGGCCTGGATCACCAAGTGGTGATGCCAGAAGGCTCCCTGGGCAGATGTATGGTCCAGACCAGTGCTAACGATGGATAAATGCCATTGCCCAGCCTTGGGGAACCAGCAGAGCTGCTGCAGAGCACCCGCCTCCTGTCCAGGATGTCTTCTTCAGCTTTCCCTTCTTGTTCCAGGTGGAAGCATTTAAGAGGCCATCTTTCTCTGAAATCCTGGATGAGCTGGCGGATGTTGCAGAGACCCTGGAGCCTGGAATGGACAATCAGCTTTCAGACTGAGCTGCCTGCCTCCTGTGAGGCTTGGCAGAGAATTACTCAAATTGGAAATAGACTGTTTGAGGGGTCAGGAGTGAAGAAGGAAGGTGGGGAAGGGAAGAGCTAAGTGACGCACTGGTGTTTATTTAATCATAGTCTTGATCTCTAGTTTCTTGGATGGAAAACATGGTTAAAAATGGAGAAGAGACTTACTAAGGGTATATTTTCCTAGCTAAGATTTTTAACAGATGTAATTAGGACACCGAGCAGCCTTTGTCTGTTTGCTTGTTAAAAGCAAATTCAACAATTTCAGGAGGGACCTGAATTGAGGACACTTTCCAAATCCCTGACAGAAACATCATATTATTTATATTTCAAAGCCTTAAAGCACTCGGCTGGCAACCTTGCAGGAAGAGATATGGACTGTAAGCTCTCTGTGTGGGTCTCCTGGCATCACGCCCAGGCCACACCCAGGCACGGAGGGATGCAGCAAGGTTTTCAAGAGACAACCGGGGCCACACATGGGGTGCCGACCTGCACGGGCTGAGAGGATGGGGAGGGTGTGCCTTATTGAGATACGAACTAACCGACTAATATCTCCTCTCAGAAGAGCTTTGTTAGACACATGTCCCAGCATCACGACAGTCTGGATTTCTCCCCACCGCCCTTGACTGGGGCTCAAAGATGGAGGGATCTGCATCACCCCTTCTCATCCCACTACAAACATGGCGACAAGCACAGTGTTGACAGCTTGTGAGGCCGAAAGGAGGGAGAGCTGGATTGATAGAATAACGGATTTCGGCATCATCCAGCATCTCACCCATTTCTCTGCCTGGCCCAGAACCCATCACATCCTTGGCGATGTGGGACACCCTCACGGACCCCAGGGCTCAAGCACACAAGAAAGGACTTTGTTTTGGTACTGTGTTTTCTTCTGTGGGCCGGAAGGTGGGGTTCCGCTGGGGTTGCGGATCCAAACCAGACTTGGAAAGAATAATTGCTAGAAATGGTCTGACATTGCAAGTTAAGAGAAAGAGATGAGCAACCAAGTCCCTGCCCTCAGATCACCTGATTGCTGGGACATTGGTCTGAAAGACACGTTCTGCTGGCACCAAAATGTTTGTGGATGTAAATAGGTGTAATATCTTTGTAGTTGTGCAGCTGTGGCTCTTGTAGACTGCAAGCTCTTGGAGCAAGGATCATTCATCTGTTCACCAAAAAGTATTTGTACAGTGTTTAGCCCAATGGGCCTTCAACCTGCAACTTGAAGGATGTTCTCTGACATAGTGGTAAACATAACTGGGGGCCTCATCTCAAGCTCTTGGAGCTGGATTTGGTGTCATATATAGCCCGACATCTCTGTGCTATGCTGCCTGCACAAGGGAGTGTCAGTGATGTGCTGGGACAGAGACGTAGTGGAGGAGCATGGTGCATTTTCACCAGGGATTGTAAGGAATTGGGAGCTGGCATGAAATGCACTGAATGGCACCAGGGTCATCAGCTCAGCCACATCTCTAGGGAGCATCTGCAGCTCCTCATTCCCCAGAGGTGGTGGTGTGCTTTTGTGGGATGCTGACTTACTTGCACAAGAAACCTCCTGCTCAACAGTAAACTGCTCAGCAAATACCTTCATCCCAGCTGGATACTGCCAGTGGATGGGAAGCAAAGCCTTGAGAAGTATAAGGCTGAAACTAAGGGAAGCTTTTCAACCTGGAGGAGGGAGAGTGGCCACTTGCACCAGTTTGGGGACTTTAGACCAGTGGAGTGAAACAGACTGCAGCAGCAGTGTGTCTTCAGCGAGAGCCAGCCACCACCAGCATCACAGCAGTGTGTTGGATGAAAATCACAGGGTGTGTATTTGGCTACGAGGAGACAGACCTGAGGAGCTAACTACAACCTCCCAGGGCTTCTCAGGGTCCCCTGGGCTTTTCTTCCATAGAGGAAGAGGCTTGAGAATATGGAATCCAACGGTATGTCCTAACACTGAAAGCATTAAGGATACAAAGCCTTTTCCAAAGGCCACTATGGATGAAGGATAGCTGTCTGCCTTGGCTCAGTCCCTGCCTAGATACACTGCTTTCACAAGGCCTTTCTCCAGCCTGCCCCATGCTGTCTGGTCTGCCAAGCTGGAGTCTGTTCTTCCTCTGCCCACCGCTGCACAAGAGTGGACTAAAGGAAGATCCCTCAGCATACTGATCCCTCAAATGGCCTGTTATGGTGTGAAGGTGTTTTCTTCCAGGGGCACTTCTCTGCAGGGCTGCTCCTCTGCTGACCACCCCCTTCCCAGGACCAGCAAGGGTTGGTGCTGGTGGTGCCCTACCGCAGACTGGGCTGACCCTTCCTGCAGCCGGACATCTGACTCTGGTCCTGCAGAGCAACAACTATGGCACTGGGACACAGTAGAAAAGGCATATGGAGTTGTGTATACTTTGGTGATGCTGTGGTGTGAAGGAAGATCTTCTGGTTTTATTTATCTTCTTGGGGGTAAGAAGCCTGCTCAAGGATTAAAAAGATCCAGAGTGGGGGATCTGTTTTCTGCACAGAAGACAGCATTAGTGGGCACGGTCTGAGCTGCGATGGATCAGAACTGTGTTTCTTCTGGGCTTGCCATGTGCCCCATCCACTCACATGGTGAGGCCACATACTGGATCTCGGGTGACCAAAGGATATCAGGTCCTTGTTAGAAGGACCTTTGGTGCCTGCTGCAGGGGCAGGTGGGACCAAGACTGAAAAGCCAATGTTGGGAGTCTGCAGAGAACAGAGGTGGTCTGGGAATTTGTCTGGTACATCTTGTGGACCAAGAGTTTCTCTTCACTGGTGAGAGCTGGAGGGAGAGGCAAGCATGGGAAACCTGCTGAGATACTCTCCAGGTATGAGCCCCTGTACTGGGAGTACAGGGCCTCACTTCCCCATGCCAGTCTGATGCAAAGTCCAGGTCAGCAGTTGAATTTCGTGTCTCGGAGTCCTAGCACTGAACTGAAGCACCTGCAATGGTGGGCAGAGGGTCTGTATGGCACAGCAGCCTTGCCATTGCTGGAGCTGACCAGGAGCTGCCTCCTCTGCCTCCTTTCTCTGTCTTGGCCGCTTGCTCTGCAGCTGCTGATGGCATGGCCCTGGCCTTGTTGCACCCCCTGGGCCATGCATTCCTGCATCCTCCATTGTGTCTTTCTTTGTTTGTTTTTATAAATGCCATTTGAGAATAAAGTCTAGTGGTTCTTTTCTCCTGGCTGCTGTGTTTCATCATCCTGGGTCTACTGAGTGGTGCTGCCAAAATGCCATGTTTCGAAGCATAGGCACCAAACAGAAGTAAACAAACAGCTTCATGCTCTTCTGGCATAATAAACCTTTAATTAAAGGTAATTTACAGAAGAGTATTACCTATGAGAGAGCAGTATTTTGAGTGCATTGCCCCTCAGTGCCCTCTAGTTTGTGGCAGGGTCAGCTGGTCTCTTAAGTCACCCTTCAGTTGGGTGGGCACAAGGTAACAGTGGCACAAGCATAGTGCAAAGGGTGTTGGATTCATCTTTGCCAGCTCAGCAGCCTGTAAGCTAAGAGGACCAAACAACAGTGAAATGAGTACCCTTCCCCAGCTTGTTTTATGCTGACTTATGCATGGCATTAAGTTACTCTTCAGATGCAACCCTCTCACTGGGACACCTCGGAACAGGTGTGCACTATGCCAAGAGCACCAGGTCTGCTACATCCAAATGCAAATTGTAGAGCAGTGTTGAAGTTAAGTTCTCTGAGCTCCTCACATGATAGGCATTGGTGTTAGGTAGGAAGAGGACCTTTCCTTCTGAAGTACAGTTTCTTGAAGGCAATCAGGTTTCAGATTTACAGCTGTGAATTCCCTGGGCATTTGCATGTGGCCAAAGTGCTGTGTTCCTCTCTGGAAAGAGCCTCTGTGCAGCCCTTGGAGGCTGGCAGTAATCCCAGGGTGGTTTGGACTGCTGGGTCTTCCCATGTACCAGACAATGCAGGAGGGTATTGCTGGAGGCAGCCTTGATCTGTCCAGGAGGCTGGCCTGAGTGGAACCCAAGAGGACTAGTTTGGCCCCACTCTTGCTTTCATATAGCTGTGCGTCAACAAGCTGTCAGAGATGCTTCCAGCCTCTCATCATGACTCTGGCTCCTTGATATGGCAGAAACCAGGTCCTTTCCCCACACCCCTTAGCCTGGCCCACCCTGCTCCTCCAGTGACTCCGCCAGCCTCACTTGTCATTATTTGCAGCAAGGGAAATGTCTGGAGCCCTTTCCAGCTCTGCTGAGGAGCACAAGAGGTTTTAAAACACGAAGTGCAAACCTGATCCGTGGGCTTTCCAGGACACAGAGAAAAAGCCCTGAGATGAGCAGTGGCCAGGATCAGTCACAAGATTGACTGGGGTTATTCTGCTTTTCTTCTGGGAACCCTTGGCAGGAGGACGGAAAGCAAGAGAGTATCCTGACAGATTGGGAAGCATGTTCTTTTAGGACACCTCAGATCTGTTTCCTGCCTCTCCCCCCGCCCCGGTCAGGTGTGAGAGCAGATGGAGAAGGGGAAGCCTTCTGTTGAGGAGAGGTGGGAGCTCTGGGCCAGTAGGATGTGTATGTATCTAGGGAACCGGATTCTGACCTTAGTGGTTCAATTCTTCCTGCCTGGAACTGCTGCAAGCACTGTCTGTGACTGCTGCAGGCATTGTGCCAGGGATGGACCATTGAGCCCAAGGACCCTCTGCTGCACATGCCTGTATCAGCACAGGGAGTATTTTCTTCCCTTGCAGTGGCTGGGGCTCATGCTGGAGGAGACACAGTGCCTGCGTCAGCTCACTGCGCCAGCTGAGGAGATGCAAGAGGATTTAATTCTGTGGCCAGAGCCAAACCGTCTCACCTAGCACTGGTGATGGCTTCTTACACCTGAATATTTCCTCTATGGAGTCAGGTAGTGGTAGTGGTCTGGGAATATCAACTAGATGGGCTGGGGTAAACTGTTCTTGCTGCACTCTTACGCACTCTAACATCAGCGTCCTTCATAGACAAAATTTAATTGTTGAAGGTTTCTGAGTAATAAGAGGAGAAGATAGAGGGGAGCAGAGAAAGGAGATTCAGCACTTTTAGGTAGGTTAAAGCTGAGGATGTCAGCACCAGCTTGTATGTCTCTGCAGAGGAGTCCGTGGTTCTGCAGAGCTGTCTGCGGCAGCAACTTGGGCCTCTCCGAGAAGCCACTCATGGACACAGCATCAGTGGCTGATTGCATGCTGAGGGACCTTGCTCCTGCTGAGGGCACATCGATCTGACTGGTAGTAGCAGAAAAACATAACAGAGCTCCTAGAGATGGGGAAGTGACTATGGGGCTTTCAGTGTATGTTTCTCTGCTAAGACACACACTTTCTCATGTACGTGAAAAGGACAAGTGAGCAGAGACAGGACCTAGTGAATAGGAAGATGCAAAACCTCATGTTTATTTCTTAGCACAGTGTTGACCTGCTGTGGTGTGCTGGGTCAGTTGCCTTTTTGCTCTTCTCACCCACAAGATTTGGATTCAGTGTTGTAGGGTTGTAGCTGCCCTTGCTACACATCTATGCCCTAAGTAGTGTGATAGACCTGGGACCATTAGGAGCATAACACAAATAAACACTGCTTCCACTGACTCTGCTCTGTCTCTGCAGTGAGGAGTTAGCACTAGGCTCTCCTCCTCTGCTTCAGCTGTGGGGAAGAGTCCAGGAGCAGGAGTCCAGGAAGAAGAGATCCTTTAACCAGTTCTGCTAATACTCAAATGAAACACCACACAAACTGGATTAACTGCCTCCATCCACCAGCAGATAGCTTATCTTCAAATGCTACTGGAAACAAGGTGAAATGGAAGATTTCCATTCCAAGATCACACCTGCCACATGATGCCCACTGGTGCAAGGCTTGACTTGGGACTGCTGTAGTGTCCTGGTACCACACACATTGCTGAACAGACTGTTTTGTATCCAACTTTTGGTCCACAGCGGCTAAAGAGTGAGATCTAGGACTGTGCCCTGGAGGAGGGGCTGAAGCTGGCTCTGGGTCTATCTGTGGCTCTGTCATGGTGGGAAGTGTTGTGCAATGGTACAGTGGTTCCAGGAGCTGAGGTCCCACCTGAGGTCCTGGAGCACGTCTTGTGTGAGGCAATGGGGAGGGAAGGAGGGAGGTGGCAGTGCTGACAGTCCTGTGCTGGAGGTTCGGTCCTTTCCATGACAGTCTATATCGTGGCTGCATCACAGCCTTCAGGGAGGGAGGAGTGGTCAGGAATTCAGTGCCTTTCAGATGACTCAACAGAAAAAGAGGCTGCAAGAACATGTGGATTAGACTGAAAATTACCAGTAATTACCATCTAGGCTAATAACGTCCGAGAGCTTTACTGAGATGCAGTAGCCTCACTCTCACTTTATCTTTAAATTAGGGAAACACACTTTTCAGAAACAGATGCTCAGGCTCAGTCAACGTCTGTGGGGCTCCAAGGTGAGAGTCGAGTGCTTACAGGACCTCAAACCAGCACCGATCTCTTCTGGTCTCTAAAAGTCTGCTCTAGGCTGAAGGCACAACCTGTAATTTCTTTCCTGGTCCAGTTGTGCCCTCAAACAACATTATGTTTTGTGCCTCCTCTTGGCTGTTGAGTGGCACCTGTTTGTGCTAGTCAGATGCCCTCTTGCTGTGTTAAACTGGCCTGAATTTCATTTCCGTTCGCTTATGGGAGTAATGGTATTCTTTGCCTGTCTTCCAGTTTATGCCATCAGCATAGCTGCCGTGAACGCCCAGCCAGTACATCCCATTCAGGTTGGAGTAATGGCAGTCATTGTACCACCATGCTCCCTTGTATTCTATGGCACAGTTGAAGGAGCTCATGTCATTGTCCCGGTCTGTTGTTGAAAATGGCATGTCCTTATGGTATGACAAGGAGTCTCCTGCAGAGAGTACACGTTCAATAGAGAGCACAAGACGGAGCCTAATGTGTCTGTGCAGGGCATCAGTGCACCTAGCTGGATGCAAAGCAGATTTTACAAATCCTGCTGGTCTCTCGGTTGCCCAGGTTTCCTCCTTGACCCTGGAGAAAAGGAGTATCCTGAACTCTGCCAGGACTGCTAAAACACACAGAGAGCTTAGCTATGCCTGTGAATCAAATGGGCCAGATTCTGCTCACAGTTACTCTGGTGTCACTTCTCTTGCACTGCTCAGGTTCTCTGCAGACATACTGAGGTCTGGACTGTCACACAGAGTTGCCACATGTACCCAGAGCACTGCAGGTGTTGGTTTCACTCATTCCTGCAAGAGGGGTATTGCAGGATTTGTTTGCTTTTTAAAGAAAAACAAAACATCAGGCATTAAGAGGATGCGCTGCTGATGTTGCAAGCATTGAACAGCACCCCAGCCCTGGAAATGCCAAACCTCATGGGCAAATACTTCCTTCCAACATAACCAAAAGCAGAACTTGTCCCGGCTGCTGCAGCACTGTTGGGAAGGTTATGTTGGATGAGGTGCTGCTCAGGGCCCAGCTCCACATTTGCTGCTAAACCATATGGCTGGGCTTGTAGGTCATGCTCTGGGTGATGACACTCTGTGGGTGATCCTGGGTGTCCCCACACCCAGAGGTCACCCAGCACTTGGGATACCATGGCCAGTTTTAATAAATTGATGCAAAATGTAGATGGTAGAAGCAGCTTGCATGATACAGCTCTGCACTATAAATGCTGAACACTTCTGAAATGCTCTAGGAAATAGCCTTTCCCAGTGAGCTGTTGCTAACTTACCAGCATTTCCACCAAGGAAGTCTCCTAGAACAAGTTTGTATGTCTCAGTCTCTCCTAAAACTCTGAATGAAGCGTACTTGGCAAAATAGTAGTTGTTTTCAAAGTCTCTCAGGTCAATGCGGAGTTCACAGGGTCCTAGAAGAGAAGGTGGACAGCAGTGGTGCAGGGCTGATGGGGAGTACGCACCTGGATTCCAGGCTGGAGGGTTTGAGGATCCCTGAGTTAACTTGAGAGGAGTGTCCATGACATGAGAGATTATGATTTATTTGAAATTCCTGCAGAACTTCCTGTACCTTTGATGGCTTTCTTGTGAAGCATCTTTTCTGATCCAATGTTAGGTGGTCATGGGCGCTGACAGCTACACGCCCAGGATGCTGCTCACACAATTGTGGCTCTGCGGCTGTGTGTGAGCAAGATGACTGCCATCACAACCAGTCCTAGTAGGAAGATGTGTTGGCCTATCTCCAGGATAGGTCATGCAGTCAGCTTCTAGTTTTCCTTTTTTTAGAGTGCAAATCCCTGTATGCAATGGCCTGTAAGAGCCTGCATTCTGTTTAGGATTAAGTGCTGGGGCCTCAGATGGACGCAAGAAGTTCAGAGTCCTTTAATGACCAAGTGTAGGGGTTGGGCTCTCAGGGTCCCGGCCTGGGATAGAGGCAGACCTTACCTAGTGAGGTCAGGAAGTGGATGTTGTCATTCCCCAGCCAGAACTCCATCAGTTGGTTGCCAAAGCCTCGTTTGTATGAATCCCAGTCTCGCAAGAAGTTCACTGACCCATCCCAGCGCCTCTGGAAAACCTACAGGAAGGGAGACCCTCAGCCATGCAGGCCGCCCCCCAGCCCTGAAGGTGTCTGTAGTGCCTGGGGAGCACAGCCCCCCACAGCAAACACTCCCCCTGCATCCAGACCCTCCTGCGGGTCTCTGGAGACCAAATTCCAGGATCTCCATCTGCCCTTGGAAATGAGGAGGAAATTGTTTGCTAATTTAAGCAGGTCTGTGGTGCTTAGCCTGCTCCCAGGGACGTCTCCCAGGAGAATTTCCTGCATCCACAAGATGTGCTGATGTGAATCTTAGCTGTCCCCTCAGTGTGTGTTTTCCTCCTTTTTTGTTTCTATTTTGGTGCCATCCTTTGCAGCCTTAATAAAAATCACTGTAGGGACATAGAAACCTCCCTCCCTCTTCTCATCCTACTCACAATCCATCCTCCGCCGTCTGTGTCCATGTCGCAGAAGACGGTGGTGGCATTGCAGCCTTCTGGGTAGATGGTGTACCAGCCACTCAGGATCTTCCCTTTACCCAACAGTTCTTGGCAGTTTCTGGCTTCTGTGCAAATGAGGGGAAAAGATCAAGTAGAAAGAGTTTTAATGTGCTCACCACATCCGGGGACCACATCGGTCTCATGCCCAAAGCCAGAGGCTTTGAACCATTCAGCTTCCCAGCTGGGTCCTTGCACTGCAGGACTCTGGCACGCAGCTGCTGGGAGCCAAACCCCGTGGCAGTTTCCAAGCCCATCTGTCATGGGGGAGATGAGCGTCTTCTAAGAAATAGCCTAAGGTGCTCAGACTCCTCTCATCTGCAATGACTCTTTTGGGAGTCTGGGTGATAGAGCTGCTTCAAGCAGGATGACAAACACATGATCTGGGAATTTGTCCAGGCTCAGGGGGCACAGAGAGCGTGGGCGTAGTTGGCAGAAAAGTAGTGGTGAAACAGAAAACCAACTACCTGTAAAAGAGAAAACAGTGTTCAGATCATCCTCTGTGGTTTGGACCGATGACACTTTTGATATACACATTATCATGTATAAATTTCTTTTTCCTCCCAAACCACACACCTGATGACAGAAGCTCAGATTCACAGATGCCAAAGGATTGACTGGAACGCTCTGTATCAGATACCCCAGCTCACAGCTGCACCTGTGCCTATCACAGGGGAAAGCCTTGGGAGATGATCTGAGATGGTGGTGCTGGTGGTGCAGGTGTCTGAGCATGCTGTATTTGATGAACGGATGCACAGCTGTACCAGGCTGTCCTGTGGGCATGGGTGTCCTTCCTAATGGAGATATGGTCCTGAACTTGGCCTGGTCCTTATTCATCAGATGTTTTTACATGCCCAGGAAAGATACAAAGGCAGAGGAGTGCCTGGGGCAGAAAGGGGCCAGTTCAGTGGGGTCCCAGTCTCTCTCGGCTGTTACACCATCTCTGATCTGCTGGAGCCTCTGCACGTGACCATGGCCCTACAGCACCCAAGTGTAGCCAAAACAGATTGTAGCTTTGCTTTGGCTTTAGCTCATGGAGACTGATGGGTCAACTGATACTTGTTTGTTTCCTTTCTTTCTTTTTGTGAAATGTTATTTTCATCTGAGCACTATCACATGCATGAACTCTGCATCTACTGAACCTGCCACTGCAAGTGTAGTGGTATAACTGCCTTGGAAGTAGCAGAATGTCTATAGTGTTTCTAGTGGTTTCATCTTGGAAACCATGAGCTCTCAAAAACTAAGACAAAACTCCTGCAGAGCACACAGGGGGCAGGTAACTCAAGTAGTGCTCCGAGGACATGACTTTCCTGGCCTGGCTGGATTACAGAGTAGACACACAGAAGCTGCATGTGGCTGTGAGAAGCAAATGGGTTAACAGTGATATTTCCTTACTTCATCCTTCAATGTTACTCTGAATTTGTTTTTATTGCTGCCCTGTCCTGACTTCTGGTGCAGGGAGTCCACTACCATCTGCTCTGCAAAGCCAACAGTGGCATGAAGGATGCAACTCACCCCATGTTTCTGCAAATCCAGACTCCCCTTTTGTTCCTGTTGGACAAAAAACACCATCAATTGCTCCTTACCTTCCACACCCCGCCCGCCCCTCCTCCAGAATTTGGCATCATTTGCTTTTCAAGACAAATCCTGCTGCACTGGTAGAGGGCTGTGATGTTAAAGGGCAGCGTTTAGCTCATCTGCACACACAACAGAGGCACAGAGAAACCAGGCAGGAGGAGTAACACAATGTTCTGCCCAGTCCGCTTCTGGGCCCAGCAAAGGAAACCCACCAGGCCATCAAAGGCCCATCTGCCCAGACCCAGGAAAGCACAGAGGAACAATGGCAGGTGGGAACCCACAGGCTCCTGTAATTACAGTGGTGACATAAGCACCCTTAGTCCCTCAGAGCAGCTCCTAGCAGGCACATCGGGTGGCTGCCAGTGGGGTGGGACACATTATAAATGCTCAAGGAGAAGCAGCCTTTCCTCTCTTGGGCTGTTGGACCTGGCATAATGTATTTTCCCTCTGACATCTGATTTAGGGCTGGGAGGTCCAAATGGCCAGACTGACATGAGATGTGTCCCTGTTGGACTTGGCTGCTCTGCCTGCTGCTGGCCAGCCCACAGAGCTGAGTACAAACATTTTGTGCCAGCGAGGCCCATTGGGTTGGGACACATGGGACAGGAGTGGGTGGGTGTGGGAAGAAGGAGAAGACGTTGTTGTGGGAAGGCAGAGTCAAAAGCCACAGGAGGGGTACACTTGCTGCTGGCAGAGTCAGTGGTTTGGGAGCAGCTGTGACAGCTGGAGCAAATGTGCTGAACTAGCCACCAGACCAGCAGCGTTTGGTCCCTGGCAATGACAAGCCAAGCTCCAGTGAGGGAAGCCATGGTGCCAACAGTACTCAACGCTGGGTGCCGGTGGCCCTCGCATGCTGGATGATGGCATGAGGGAAAAAAAACCCAACAACACCCCCTCCCCCTCCAAAACCCAACAACAACAACAAAAAAACCCTGTTTTCCCTCTACCCTACTGCTAGTGTTGGTAGAGAGCCATGTTCCTCTGGCACTAGCAGCCACTGAGTTTCATCCAAGCTTCTGCCTTCTGCCATAGCATGGAAAGGTCAGAGCTCTGCCCAAATCTGGCTGGTCCCTCAGGTTAGGGCATGTGAAGCCCTGCGGTTTCTGTAGCTGGTGGTGCTGGGCAGCAGCAACCAGGAGCCTAAGCTGGGGGCAGCCCCTGTGGCTGGTTTGGGAGAGAGGGTGCTCGCACCACCCGGGCCGGGGCTGAGCCTACGATGGGGCACAATGGTCACCAAACAGCCCCATCCAATACCTGGTGGGGTACTTTTTCTTTCTCTATAGTTGCTCCCATCTGGTGCGTTGTTCCAGAACAGCACAGGGTGGAAGTTTAACTAAACTAGCTCACATGATAAATTCAGCACAGCATGATTTACCTTTTGGTCCTGGGAAACCAGACTCTCCAGCTGCTCCTGCAAAAGGCAAGGAAAATGCTCATCGCAGATGACTCAATGCAAGCGAATTACTGTGGCTCCCCAGGGGGGCTGCTCCAGCCCCTCCATATATCTCAAATGTACAAGAAAGGCTGCCAAGTGGTGCAAAGCCAGGGTGCTCTGCTGAGTGTCGCAGCTGGTGCTGCCACCCCACCTTGGCTGCTCTCCTGGTCAGCAGCATCTCCTGGGTACAGCAGGAAGAGCAGAACACGGGAGAGAGAGCTGCTGCTCTGTCAGCTGGAGCGCCTGGGGGTTTCACAGCTCTCTCTCAGTGACTTTTTGTGGGGGCTTTCTGTTTTCAGCCACGCACCTGTGAGATTTTGGGCAACAGCTACTTTTTTTCAGAAGGTTCATCCATCTCCTGCGGGGATTTCAACTGAAGTTTTGGGTTCTTCTGGCCAGGAAATAGCTACATACTAAACATCAAAAGGGGCTGTTTTCCCAGCCAGTCAGTGTACCATGCTCCATTCCTAGGTGCCACCTTATGCTGGAAACTGGTTTCTTTAGAAGAAACACTTTTCCAATGCCTGTAGCACACAGCTCCTGCTGAAAACCTTAAGCACATCCTGGATGGAGTGAAAGACAATTTCTCAGCAGACATCATCCTCTTTTCAGGGGCTCATCCCATTGCACAGAAATGCCCCTTCTCTCCTTGCTCCACCCTGTACCTGGTGGTTCTATCCCATCCTTCTTGTCAAGTGGGCTACAATGGCATCTCACACCGAGTCCAGGCCTGGAGGCTGCTGTAAACACTCAGCATCATGTCTCTACATGAGGCCTCCTGGCCAAAGCACGCAAAAGCTCCTCAGAGAGGGGGGATATTTGGGCAGGTTTGTCGTGGTGGAGGCAGGTTGTTGCCGCACGAGAAGTGCCTGCTCCGGAGGCTTCTTGCGAGCAGCGCTAAAAGCACGCGAACATCGCGTTTCTGTGCTTTCCTGAACAGCTTGTGCTGGGACAGTTACAGCCGCGTTTTGCAAGCTGTCCGGGGTTCTGAGGCACTAAAAGTGCGGATGTGTGGCGACTGTGCAAGACGAGAACCGGCTGCTCTGAAAGCCCTTCCTGCTCTTCACGTACGCTTTCTAGCAGCTCTACGGACACACACGCGTCAGCCTCTTCACTGTCCTACACAGCTAGCACGCTGGCAGTTACCGTCAACTTGGAAGCAGCCGCGCAGAAGGCAGTCGCCCTGCAACCGGCGAACAGCGCATCATCGCGGCTACACGCGAGCTGGCCGCACTCGGAGCTTTCGCGGCTCTTCTCTCGCTCTTTCTCGCAGAGCTCCGGCGATGCACAACTCGAACCGCGAAAGCCGCAATGAGCTTTGTGCAAGCTGCGCAGAAGAAACAAGGCACTAAACCGGCAAATGTCCAGCTAATCTCCAACGTGAAAAGGGTCAGCAAGGAAAGCTCTTGCTAACAGCCCAGAAGCATTGCGACTCTTCTCTGGGTGATTTGCCCACCAACACTTCACATCAGCTCAAGCCGGCTGCCCGGAGGAAAAGAGGCTAGGAAAGATCGTAGCAGGCACGGTTGTTGCTGCACGAGAAGTGCCTGCTCCGGAGGCTTCTTGCGAACAGCGCTAAAAGCACGCGAACATCGCGTTTCTGTGCTTTCCTGAACAGCTTGCGCTGGGACAGTTACAGCCGTGTTTTGCAAGCTGTCCGGGGTTCTGAGGCACTAAAAGTGCGGATGTGTGGCGACTGTGCAAGACGAGAACCGGCTGCTCTGAAAGCCCTTCCTGCTCTTCACGTACGCTTTCTAGCAGCTCTACGGACACACACGCGTCAGCCTCTTCACTGTCCTACACAGCTAGCACGCTGGCAGTTACCGTCAACTTGGAAGCAGCCGCGCAGAAGGCAGTCGCCCTGCAACCGGCGAACAGCGCATCATCGCGGCTACACGCGAGCTGGCCGCACTCGGAGCTTTCGCGGCTCTTCTCTCGCTCTTTCTCGCAGAGCTCCGGCGATGCACAACTCGAACCGCGAAAGCCGCAATGAGCTTTGTGCAAGCTGCGCAGAAGAAACAAGGCACTAAACCGGCAAATGTCCAGCTAATCTCCAACGTGAAAAGGGTCAGCAAGGAAAGCTCTTGCTAACAGCCCAGAAGCATTGCGACTCTTCTCTGGGTGATTTGCCCACCAACACTTCACATCAGCTCAAGCCGGCTGCCCGGAGGAAAAGAGGCTAGGAAAGATCGTAGCAGGCACGGTTGTTGCTGCACGAGAAGTGCCTGCTCCGGAGGCTTCTTGCGAACAGCGCTAAAAGCACGCGAACATCGCGTTTCTGTGCTTTCCTGAACAGCTTGCGCTGGGACAAGTTACAGCCGTGTTTTGCAAGCTGTCCGGGGTTCTGAGGCACTAAAAGTGCGGATGTGTGGCGACTGTCCAAGACGAGAACCGGCTGCTCTGAAAGCCCTTCCTGCTCTTCACGTACGCTTTCTAGCAGCTCTACGGACACACACGCGTCAGCCTCTTCACTGTCCTACACAGCTAGCACGCTGGCAGTTACCGTCAACTTGGAAGCAGCCGCGCAGAAGGCACTCGCCCTGCAACCGGCGAACAGCGCATCATCGCGGCTACACGCGAGCTGGCCGCACTCGGAGCTTTCGCGGCTCTTCTCTCGCTCTTTCTCGCAGAGCTCCGGCGATGCACAACTCGAACCGCGAAAGCCGCAATGAGCTTTGTGCAAGCTGCGCAGAAGAAACAAGGCACTAAACCGGCAAATGTCCAGCTAATCTCCAACGTGAAAAGGGTCAGCAAGGAAAGCTCTTGCTAACAGCCCAGAAGCATTGCGACTCTTCTCTGGATGATTTGCCCACCAACACTTCACATCAGCTCAAGCCGGCTGCCCGGAGGAAAAGAGGCTAGGAAAGATCGTAGCAGGCACGGTTGTTGCTGCACGAGAAGTGCCTGCTCCGGAGGCTTCTTGCGAACAGCGCTAAAAGCACGCGAACATCGCGTTTCTGTGCTTTCCTGAACAGCTTGCGCTGGGACAGTTACAGCCGTGTTTTGCAAGCTGTCCGGGGTTCTGAGGCACTAAAAGTGCGGATGTGTGGCGACTGTGCAAGACGAGAACCGGCTGCTCTGAAAGCCCTTCCTGCTCTTCACGTACGCTTTCTAGCAGCTCTACGGACACACACGCGTCAGCCTCTTCACTGTCCTACACAGCTAGCACGCTGGCAGTTACCGTCAACTTGGAAGCAGCCGCGCAGAAGGCAGTCGCCCTGCAACCGGCGAACAGCGCATCATCGCGGCTACACGCGAGCTGGCCGCACTCGGAGCTTTCGCGGCTCTTCTCTCGCTCTTTCTCGCAGAGCTCCGGCGATGCACAACTCGAACCGCGAAAGCCGCAATGAGCTTTGTGCAAGCTGCGCAGAAGAAACAAGGCACTAAACCGGCAAATGTCCAGCTAATCTCCCACGTGAAAAGGGTCAGCAAGGAAAGCTCTTGCTAACAGCCCAGAAGCATTGCGACTCTTCTCTGGATGATTTGCCCACCAACACTTCACATCAGCTCAAGCCGGCTGCCCGGAGGAAAAGAGGCTAGGAAAGATCGTAGCAGGCACGGTTGTTGCTGCACGAGAAGTGCCTGCTCCGGAGGCTTCTTGCGAGCAGCGCTAAAAGCACGCGAACATCGCGTTTCTGTGCTTTCCTGAACAGCTTGCGCTGGGACAGTTACAGCCGTGTTTTGCAAGCTGTCCGGGGTTCTGAGGCACTAAAAGTGCGGATGTGTGGCGACTGTGCAAGACGAGAACCGGCTGCTCTGAAAGCCCTTCCTGCTCTTCACGTACGCTTTCTAGCAGCTCTACGGACACACACGCGTCAGCCTCTTCACTGTCCTACACAGCTAGCACGCTGGCAGTTACCGTCAACTTGGAAGCAGCCGCGCAGAAGGCAGTCGCCCTGCAACCGGCGAACAGCGCATCATCGCGGCTACACGCGAGCTGGCCGCACTCGGAGCTTTCGCGGCTCTTCTCTCGCTCTTTCTCGCAGAGCTCCGGCGATGCACAACTCGAACCGCGAAAGCCGCAATGAGCTTTGTGCAAGCTGCGCAGAAGAAACAAGGCACTAAACCGGCAAATGTCCAGCTAATCTCCAACGTGAAAAGGGTCAGCAAGGAAAGCTCTTGCTAACAGCCCAGAAGCATTGCGACTCTTCTCTGGGTGATTTGCCCACCAACACTTCACATCAGCTCAAGCCGGCTGCCCGGAGGAAAAGAGGCTAGGAAAGATCGTAGCAGGCACGGTTGTTGCTGCACGAGAAGTGCCTGCTCCGGAGGCTTCTTGCGAACAGCGCTAAAAGCACGCGAACATCGCGTTTCTGTGCTTTCCTGAACAGCTTGCGCTGGGACAGTTACAGCCGTGTTTTGCAAGCTGTCCGGGGTTCTGAGGCACTAAAAGTGCGGATGTGTGGCGACTGTGCAAGACGAGAACCGGCTGCTCTGAAAGCCCTTCCTGCTCTTCACGTACGCTTTCTAGCAGCTCTACGGACACACACGCGTCAGCCTCTTCACTGTCCTACACAGCTAGCACGCTGGCAGTTACCGTCAACTTGGAAGCAGCCGCGCAGAAGGCAGTCGCCCTGCAACCGGCGAACAGCGCATCATCGCGGCTACACGCGAGCTGGCCGCACTCGGAGCTTTCGCGGCTCTTCTCTCGCTCTTTCTCGCAGAGCTCCGGCGATGCACAACTCGAACCGCGAAAGCCGCAATGAGCTTTGTGCAAGCTGCGCAGAAGAAACAAGGCACTAAACCGGCAAATGTCCAGCTAATCTCCAACGTGAAAAGGGTCAGCAAGGAAAGCTCTTGCTAACAGCCCAGAAGCATTGCGACTCTTCTCTGGATGATTTGCCCACCAACACTTCACATCAGCTCAAGCCGGCTGCCCGGAGGAAAAGAGGCTAGGAAAGATCGTAGCAGGCACGGTTGTTGCTGCACGAGAAGTGCCTGCTCCGGAGGCTTCTTGCGAACAGCGCTAAAAGCACGCGAACATCGCGTTTCTGTGCTTTCCTGAACAGCTTGCGCTGGGACAGTTACAGCCGTGTTTTGCAAGCTGTCCGGGGTTCTGAGGCACTAAAAGTGCGGATGTGTGGCGACTGTGCAAGACGAGCACCGGCTGCTCTGAAAGCCCTTCCTGCTCTTCACGTACGCTTTCTAGCAGCTCTACGGACACACACGCGTCAGCCTCTTCACTGTCCTACACAGCTAGCACGCTGGCAGTTACCGTCAACTTGGAAGCAGCCGCGCAGAAGGCAGTCGCCCTGCAACCGGCGAACAGCGCATCATCGCGGCTACACGCGAGCTGGCCGCACTCGGAGCTTTCGCGGCTCTTCTCTCGCTCTTTCTCGCAGAGCTCCGGCGATGCACAACTCGAACCGCGAAAGCCGCAATGAGCTTTGTGCAAGCTGCGCAGAAGAAACAAGGCACTAAACCGGCAAATGTCCAGCTAATCTCCAACGTGAAAAGGGTCAGCAAGGAAAGCTCTTGCTAACAGCCCAGAAGCATTGCGACTCTTCTCTGGGTGATTTGCCCACCAACACTTCACATCAGCTCAAGCCGGCTGCCCGGAGGAAAAGAGGCTAGGAAAGATCGTAGCAGGCACGGTTGTTGCTGCACGAGAAGTGCCTGCTCCGGAGGCTTCTTGCGAACAGCGCTAAAAGCACGCGAACATCGCGTTTCTGTGCTTTCCTGAACAGCTTGCGCTGGGACAGTTACAGCCGTGTTTTGCAAGCTGTCCGGGGTTCTGAGGCACTAAAAGTGCGGATGTGTGGCGACTGTTCAAGACGAGAACCGGCTGCTCTGAAAGCCCTTCCTGCTCTTCACGTACGCTTTCTAGCAGCTCTACGGACACACACGCGTCAGCCTCTTCACTGTCCTACACAGCTAGCACGCTGGCAGTTACCGTCAACTTGGAAGCAGCCGCGCAGAAGGCAGTCGCCCTGCAACCGGCGAACAGCGCATCATCGCGGCTACACGCGAGCTGGCCGCACTCGGAGCTTTCGCGGCTCTTCTCTCGCTCTTTCTCGCAGAGCTCCGGCGATGCACAACTCGAACCGCGAAAGCCGCAATGAGCTTTGTGCAAGCTGCGCAGAAGAAACAAGGCACTAAACCGGCAAATGTCCAGCTAATCTCCAACGTGAAAAGGGTCAGCAAGGAAAGCTCTTGCTAACAGCCCAGAAGCATTGCGACTCTTCTCTGGGTGATTTGCCCACCAACACTTCACATCAGCTCAAGCCGGCTGCCCGGAGGAAAAGAGGCTAGGAAAGATCGTAGCAGGCACGGTTGTTGCTGCACGAGAAGTGCCTGCTCCGGAGGCTTCTTGCGAACAGCGCTAAAAGCACGCGAACATCGCGTTTCTGTGCTTTCCTGAACAGCTTGCGCTGGGACAGTTACAGCCGTGTTTTGCAAGCTGTCCGGGGTTCTGAGGCACTAAAAGTGCGGATGTGTGGCGACTGTGCAAGACGAGAACCGGCTGCTCTGAAAGCCCTTCCTGCTCTTCACGTACGCTTTCTAGCAGCTCTACGGACACACACGCGTCAGCCTCTTCACTGTCCTACACAGCTAGCACGCTGGCAGTTACCGTCAACTTGGAAGCAGCCGCGCAGAAGGCACTCGCCCTGCAACCGGCGAACAGCGCATCATCGCGGCTACACGCGAGCTGGCCGCACTCGGAGCTTTCGCGGCTCTTCTCTCGCTCTTTCTCGCAGAGCTCCGGCGATGCACAACTCGAACCGCGAAAGCCGCAATGAGCTTTGTGCAAGCTGCGCAGAAGAAACAAGGCACTAAACCGGCAAATGTCCAGCTAATCTCCAACGTGAAAAGGGTCAGCAAGGAAAGCTCTTGCTAACAGCCCAGAAGCATTGCGACTCTTCTCTGGGTGATTTGCCCACCAACACTTCACATCAGCTCAAGCCGGCTGCCCGGAGGAAAAGAGGCTAGGAAAGATCGTAGCAGGCACGGTTGTTGCTGCACGAGAAGTGCCTGCTCCGGAGGCTTCTTGCGAACAGCGCTAAAAGCACGCGAACATCGCGTTTCTGTGCTTTCCTGAACAGCTTGCGCTGGGACAGTTACAGCCGTGTTTTGCAAGCTGTCCGGGGTTCTGAGGCACTAAAAGTGCGGATGTGTGGCGACTGTGCAAGACGAGAACCGGCTGCTCTGAAAGCCCTTCCTGCTCTTCACGTACGCTTTCTAGCAGCTCTACGGACACACACGCGTCAGCCTCTTCACTGTCCTACACAGCTAGCACGCTGGCAGTTACCGTCAACTTGGAAGCAGCCGCGCAGAAGGCAGTCGCCCTGCAACCGGCGAACAGCGCATCATCGCGGCTACACGCGAGCTGGCCGCACTCGGAGCTTTCGCGGCTCTTCTCTCGCTCTTTCTCGCAGAGCTCCGGCGATGCACAACTCGAACCGCGAAAGCCGCAATGAGCTTTGTGCAAGCTGCGCAGAAGAAAGAAGGCACTAAACCGGCAAATGTCCAGCTAATCTCCAACGTGAAAAGGCTCAGCAAGGAAAGCTCCTGCTAACAGCCCAGAAGCATTGCGACGCTTCTCTGGATGATTTGCCCACCAACACTTCACATCAGCTCAAGCCGGCTGCCCGGAGGAAAAGAGGCTAGGAAAGATCGTAGCAGGCACGGTTGTTGCTGCACGAGAAGTGCCTGCTCCGGAGGCTTCTTGCGAGCAGCGCTAAAAGCACGCGAACATCGCATTTCTGTGCTTTCCTGAACAGCTTGCGCTGGGACAGTTACAGCCGTGTTTTCCAAGCTGTCCGGGGTTCTGAGGCACTAAAAGTGCGGATGTGTGGCGACTGTGCAAGACGAGAACCGGCTGCTCTGAAAGCCCTTCCTGCTCTTCACGTACGCTTTCTAGCAGCTCTACGGACACACACGCGTCAGCCTCTTCACTGTCCTACACAGCTAGCACGCTGGCAGTTACCGTCAACTTGGAAGCAGCCGCGCAGAAGGCAGTCGCCCTGCAACCGGCGAACAGCGCATCATCGCGGCTACACGCGAGCTGGCCGCACTCGGAGCTTTCGCGGCTCTTCTCTCGCTCTTTCTCGCAGAGCTCCGGCGATGCACAACTCGAACCGCGAAAGCCGCAATGAGCTTTGTGCAAGCTGCGCAGAAGAAACAAGGCACTAAACCGGCAAATGTCCAGCTAATCTCCAACGTGAAAAGGGTCAGCAAGGAAAGCTCTTGCTAACAGCCCAGAAGCATTGCGACTCTTCTCTGGGTGATTTGCCCACCAACACTTCACATCAGCTCAAGCCGGCTGCCCGGAGGAAAAGAGGCTAGGAAAGATCGTAGCAGGCACGGTTGTTGCTGCACGAGAAGTGCCTGCTCCGGAGGCTTCTTGCGAACAGCGCTAAAAGCACGCGAACATCGCGTTTCTGTGCTTTCCTGAACAGCTTGCGCTGGGACAGTTACAGCCGTGTTTTGCAAGCTGTCCGGGGTTCTGAGGCACTAAAAGTGCGGATGTGTGGCGACTGTGCAAGACGAGAACCGGCTGCTCTGAAAGCCCTTCCTGCTCTTCACGTACGCTTTCTAGCAGCTCTACGGACACACACGCGTCAGCCTCTTCACTGTCCTACACAGCTAGCACGCTGGCAGTTACCGTCAACTTGGAAGCAGCCGCGCAGAAGGCAGTCGCCCTGCAACCGGCGAACAGCGCATCATCGCGGCTACACGCGAGCTGGCCGCACTCGGAGCTTTCGCGGCTCTTCTCTCGCTCTTTCTCGCAGAGCTCCGGCGATGCACAACTCGAACCGCGAAAGCCGCAATGAGCTTTGTGCAAGCTGCGCAGAAGAAACAAGGCACTAAACCGGCAAATGTCCAGCTAATCTCCCACGTGAAAAGGGTCAGCAAGGAAAGCTCTTGCTAACAGCCCAGAAGCATTGCGACTCTTCTCTGGATGATTTGCCCACCAACACTTCACATCAGCTCAAGCCGGCTGCCCGGAGGAAAAGAGGCTAGGAAAGATCGTAGCAGGCACGGTTGTTGCTGCACGAGAAGTGCCTGCTCCGGAGGCTTCTTGCGAGCAGCGCTAAAAGCACGCGAACATCGCGTTTCTGTGCTTTCCTGAACAGCTTGCGCTGGGACAGTTACAGCCGTGTTTTGCAAGCTGTCCGGGGTTCTGAGGCACTAAAAGTGCGGATGTGTGGCGACTGTGCAAGACGAGAACCGGCTGCTCTGAAAGCCCTTCCTGCTCTTCACGTACGCTTTCTAGCAGCTCTACGGACACACACGCGTCAGCCTCTTCACTGTCCTACACAGCTAGCACGCTGGCAGTTACCGTCAACTTGGAAGCAGCCGCGCAGAAGGCAGTCGCCCTGCAACCGGCGAACAGCGCATCATCGCGGCTACACGCGAGCTGGCCGCACTCGGAGCTTTCGCGGCTCTTCTCTCGCTCTTTCTCGCAGAGCTCCGGCGATGCACAACTCGAACCGCGAAAGCCGCAATGAGCTTTGTGCAAGCTGCGCAGAAGAAACAAGGCACTAAACCGGCAAATGTCCAGCTAATCTCCAACGTGAAAAGGGTCAGCAAGGAAAGCTCTTGCTAACAGCCCAGAAGCATTGCGACTCTTCTCTGGGTGATTTGCCCACCAACACTTCACATCAGCTCAAGCCGGCTGCCCGGAGGAAAAGAGGCTAGGAAAGATCGTAGCAGGCACGGTTGTTGCTGCACGAGAAGTGCCTGCTCCGGAGGCTTCTTGCGAACAGCGCTAAAAGCACGCGAACATCGCGTTTCTGTGCTTTCCTGAACAGCTTGCGCTGGGACAGTTACAGCCGTGTTTTGCAAGCTGTCCGGGGTTCTGAGGCACTAAAAGTGCGGATGTGTGGCGACTGTGCAAGACGAGAACCGGCTGCTCTGAAAGCCCTTCCTGCTCTTCACGTACGCTTTCTAGCAGCTCTACGGACACACACGCGTCAGCCTCTTCACTGTCCTACACAGCTAGCACGCTGGCAGTTACCGTCAACTTGGAAGCAGCCGCGCAGAAGGCAGTCGCCCTGCAACCGGCGAACAGCGCATCATCGCGGCTACACGCGAGCTGGCCGCACTCGGAGCTTTCGCGGCTCTTCTCTCGCTCTTTCTCGCAGAGCTCCGGCGATGCACAACTCGAACCGCGAAAGCCGCAATGAGCTTTGTGCAAGCTGCGCAGAAGAAACAAGGCACTAAACCGGCAAATGTCCAGCTAATCTCCAACGTGAAAAGGGTCAGCAAGGAAAGCTCTTGCTAACAGCCCAGAAGCATTGCGACTCTTCTCTGGATGATTTGCCCACCAACACTTCACATCAGCTCAAGCCGGCTGCCCGGAGGAAAAGAGGCTAGGAAAGATCGTAGCAGGCACGGTTGTTGCTGCACGAGAAGTGCCTGCTCCGGAGGCTTCTTGCGAACAGCGCTAAAAGCACGCGAACATCGCGTTTCTGTGCTTTCCTGAACAGCTTGCGCTGGGACAGTTACAGCCGTGTTTTGCAAGCTGTCCGGGGTTCTGAGGCACTAAAAGTGCGGATGTGTGGCGACTGTGCAAGACGAGAACCGGCTGCTCTGAAAGCCCTTCCTGCTCTTCACGTACGCTTTCTAGCAGCTCTACGGACACACACGCGTCAGCCTCTTCACTGTCCTACACAGCTAGCACGCTGGCAGTTACCGTCAACTTGGAAGCAGCCGCGCAGAAGGCAGTCGCCCTGCAACCGGCGAACAGCGCATCATCGCGGCTACACGCGAGCTGGCCGCACTCGGAGCTTTCGCGGCTCTTCTCTCGCTCTTTCTCGCAGAGCTCCGGCGATGCACAACTCGAACCGCGAAAGCCGCAATGAGCTTTGTGCAAGCTGCGCAGAAGAAACAAGGCACTAAACCGGCAAATGTCCAGCTAATCTCCAACGTGAAAAGGGTCAGCAAGGAAAGCTCTTGCTAACAGCCCAGAAGCATTGCGACTCTTCTCTGGGTGATTTGCCCACCAACACTTCACATCAGCTCAAGCCGGCTGCCCGGAGGAAAAGAGGCTAGGAAAGATCGTAGCAGGCACGGTTGTTGCTGCACGAGAAGTGCCTGCTCCGGAGGCTTCTTGCGAACAGCGCTAAAAGCACGCGAACATCGCGTTTCTGTGCTTTCCTGAACAGCTTGCGCTGGGACAGTTACAGCCGTGTTTTGCAAGCTGTCCGGGGTTCTGAGGCACTAAAAGTGCGGATGTGTGGCGACTGTGCAAGACGAGAACCGGCTGCTCTGAAAGCCCTTCCTGCTCTTCACGTACGCTTTCTAGCAGCTCTACGGACACACACGCGTCAGCCTCTTCACTGTCCTACACAGCTAGCACGCTGGCAGTTACCGTCAACTTGGAAGCAGCCGCGCAGAAGGCAGTCGCCCTGCAACCGGCGAACAGCGCATCATCGCGGCTACACGCGAGCTGGCCGCACTCGGAGCTTTCGCGGCTCTTCTCTCGCTCTTTCTCGCAGAGCTCCGGCGATGCACAACTCGAACCGCGAAAGCCGCAATGAGCTTTGTGCAAGCTGCGCAGAAGAAACAAGGCACTAAACCGGCAAATGTCCAGCTAATCTCCAACGTGAAAAGGGTCAGCAAGGAAAGCTCTTGCTAACAGCCCAGAAGCATTGCGACGCTTCTCTGGATGATTTGCCCACCAACACTTCACATCAGCTCAAGCCGGCTGCCCGGAGGAAAAGAGGCTAGGAAAGATCGTAGCAGGCACGGTTGTTGCTGCACGAGAAGTGCCTGCTCCGGAGGCTTCTTGCGAGCAGCGCTAAAAGCACGCGAACATCGCGTTTCTGTGCTTTCCTGAACAGCTTGCGCTGGGACAGTTACAGCCGTGTTTTGCAAGCTGTCCGGGGTTCTGAGGCACTAAAAGTGCGGATGTGTGGCGACTGTCCAAGACGAGAACCGGCTGCTCTGAAAGCCCTTCCTGCTCGTCACGTACGCTTTCTAGCAGCTCTACGGACACACACGCGTCAGCCTCTTCACTGTCCTACACAGCTAGCACGCTGGCAGTTACCGTCAACTTGGAAGCAGCCGCGCAGAAGGCAGTCGCCCTGCAACCGGCGAACAGCGCATCATCGCGGCTACACGCGAGCTGGCCGCACTCGGAGCTTTCGCGGCTCTTCTCTCGCTCTTTCTCGCAGAGCTCCGGCGATGCACAACTCGAACCGCGAAAGCCGCAATGAGCTTTGTGCAAGCTGCGCAGAAGAAACAAGGCACTAAACCGGCAAATGTCCAGCTAATCTCCAACGTGAAAAGGGTCAGCAAGGAAAGCTCTTGCTAACAGCCCAGAAGCATTGCGACTCTTCTCTGGGTGATTTGCCCACCAACACTTCACATCAGCTCAAGCCGGCTGCCCGGAGGAAAAGAGGCTAGGAAAGATCGTAGCAGGCACGGTTGTTGCTGCACGAGAAGTGCCTGCTCCGGAGGCTTCTTGCGAACAGCGCTAAAAGCACGCGAACATCGCGTTTCTGTGCTTTCCTGAACAGCTTGCGCTGGGACAGTTACAGCCGTGTTTTGCAAGCTGTCCGGGGTTCTGAGGCACTAAAAGTGCGGATGTGTGGCGACTGTGCAAGACGAGAACCGGCTGCTCTGAAAGCCCTTCCTGCTCTTCACGTACGCTTTCTAGCAGCTCTACGGACACACACGCGTCAGCCTCTTCACTGTCCTACACAGCTAGCACGCTGGCAGTTACCGTCAACTTGGAAGCAGCCGCGCAGAAGGCAGTCGCCCTGCAACCGGCGAACAGCGCATCATCGCGGCTACACGCGAGCTGGCCGCACTCGGAGCTTTCGCGGCTCTTCTCTCGCTCTTTCTCGCAGAGCTCCGGCGATGCACAACTCGAACCGCGAAAGCCGCAATGAGCTTTGTGCAAGCTGCGCAGAAGAAACAAGGCACTAAACCGGCAAATGTCCAGCTAATCTCCAACGTGAAAAGGGTCAGCAAGGAAAGCTCTTGCTAACAGCCCAGAAGCATTGCGACGCTTCTCTGGATGATTTGCCCACCAACACTTCACATCAGCTCAAGCCGGCTGCCCGGAGGAAAAGAGGCTAGGAAAGATCGTAGCAGGCACGGTTGTTGCTGCACGAGAAGTGCCTGCTCCGGAGGCTTCTTGCGAGCAGCGCTAAAAGCACGCGAACATCGCGTTTCTGTGCTTTCCTGAACAGCTTGCGCTGGGACAGTTACAGCCGTGTTTTGCAAGCTGTCCGGGGTTCTGAGGCACTAAAAGTGCGGATGTGTGGCGACTGTCCAAGACGAGAACCGGCTGCTCTGAAAGCCCTTCCTGCTCGTCACGTACGCTTTCTAGCAGCTCTACGGACACACACGCGTCAGCCTCTTCACTGTCCTACACAGCTAGCACGCTGGCAGTTACCGTCAACTTGGAAGCAGCCGCGCAGAAGGCACTCGCCCTGCAACCGGCGAACAGCGCACATTCGCGGCTACACGCGAGCTGGCCGCACTCGGAGCTTTCGCGGCTCTTCTCTCGCTCTTTCCCGCAGAGCTCCGGCGATGCACAACTCGAACCGCGAAAGCCGCAATGAGCTTTGTGCAAGCTGCGCAGAAGAAACAAGGCACTAAACCGGCAAATGTCCAGCTAATCTCCAACGTGAAAAGGGTCAGCAAGGAAAGCTCTTGCTAACAGCCCAGAAGCATTGCGACGCTTCTCTGGATGATTTGCCCACCAACACTTCACATCAGCTCAAGCCGGCTGCCCGGAGGAAAAGAGGCTAGGAAAGATCGTAGCAGGCACGGTTGTTGCTGCACGAGAAGTGCCTGCTCCGGAGGCTTCTTGCGAGCAGCGCTAAAAGCACGCGAACATCGCGTTTCTGTGCTTTCCTGAACAGCTTGCGCTGGGACAGTTACAGCCGTGTTTTGCAAGCTGTCCGGGGTTCTGAGGCACTAAAAGTGCGGATGTGTGGCGACTGTCCAAGACGAGAACCGGCTGCTCTGAAAGCCCTTCCTGCTCGTCACGTACGCTTTCTAGCAGCTCTACGGACACACACGCGTCAGCCTCTTCACTGTCCTACACAGCTAGCACGCTGGCAGTTACCGTCAACTTGGAAGCAGCCGCGCAGAAGGCAGTCGCCCTGCAACCGGCGAACAGCGCACATTCGCGGCTACACGCGAGCTGGCCGCACTCGGAGCTTTCGCGGCTCTTCTCTCGCTCTTTCGCGCAGAGCTCCGGCGATGCACAACTCGAACCGCGAAAGCCGCAATGAGCTTTGTGCAAGCTGCGCAGAAGAAACAAGGCACTAAACCGGCAAATGTCCAGCTAATCTCCAACGTGAAAAGGGTCAGCAAGGAAAGCTCTTGCTAACAGCCCAGAAGCATTGCGACTCTTCTCTGGATGATTTGCCCACCAACACTTCACATCAGCTCAAGCCGGCTGCCCGGAGGAAAAGAGGCTAGGAAAGATCGTAGCAGGCACGGTTGTTGCTGCACGAGAAGTGCCTGCTCCGGAGGCTTCTTGCGAGCAGCGCTAAAAGCACGCGAACATCGCGTTTCTGTGCTTTCCTGAACAGCTTGCGCTGGGACAGTTACAGCCGTGTTTTGCAAGCTGTCCGGGGTTCTGAGGCACTAAAAGTGCGGATGTGTGGCGACTGTGCAAGACGAGAACCGGCTGCTCTGAAAGCCCTTCCTGCTCGTCACGTACGCTTTCTAGCAGCTCTACGGACACACACGCGTCAGCCTCTTCACTGTCCTACACAGCTAGCACGCTGGCAGTTACCGTCAACTTGGAAGCAGCCGCGCAGAAGGCACTCGCCCTGCAACCGGCGAACAGCGCACATTCGCGGCTACACGCGAGCTGGCCGCACTCGGAGCTTTCGCGGCTCTTCTCTCGCTCTTTCCCGCAGAGCTCCGGCGATGCACAACTCGAACCGCGAAAGCCGCAATGAGCTTTGTGCAAGCTGCGCAGAAGAAACAAGGCACTAAACCGGCAAATGTCCAGCTAATCTCCAACGTGAAAAGGGTCAGCAAGGAAAGGTCTTGCTAACAGCCCAGAAGCATTGCGACGCTTCTCTGGATGATTTGCCCACCAACACTTCACATCAGCTCAAGCCGGCTGCCCGGAGGAAAAGAGGCTAGGAAAGATCGTAGCAGGCACGGTTGTTGCTGCACGAGAAGTGCCTGCTCCGGAGGCTTCTTGCGAGCAGCGCTAAAAGCACGCGAACATCGCGTTTCTGTGCTTTCCTGAACAGCTTGCGCTGGGACAGTTACAGCCGTGTTTTGCAAGCTGTCCGGGGTTCTGAGGCACTAAAAGTGCGGATGTGTGGCGACTGTCCAAGACGAGAACCGGCTGCTCTGAAAGCCCTTCCTGCTCGTCACGTACGCTTTCTAGCAGCTCTACGGACACACACGCGTCAGCCTCTTCACTGTCCTACACAGCTAGCACGCTGGCAGTTACCGTCAACTTGGAAGCAGCCGCGCAGAAGGCACTCGCCCTGCAACCGGCGAACAGCGCACATTCGCGGCTACACGCGAGCTGGCCGCACTCGGAGCTTTCGCGGCTCTTCTCTCGCTCTTTCCCGCAGAGCTCCGGCGATGCACAACTCGAACCGCGAAAGCCGCAATGAGCTTTGTGCAAGCTGCGCAGAAGAAACAAGGCACTAAACCGGCAAATGTCCAGCTAATCTCCAACGTGAAAAGGGTCAGCAAGGAAAGCTCTTGCTAACAGCCCAGAAGCATTGCGACGCTTCTCTGGATGATTTGCCCACCAACACTTCACATCAGCTCAAGCCGGCTGCCCGGAGGAAAAGAGGCTAGGAAAGATCGTAGCAGGCACGGTTGTTGCTGCACGAGAAGTGCCTGCTCCGGAGGCTTCTTGCGAGCAGCGCTAAAAGCACGCGAACATCGCGTTTCTGTGCTTTCCTGAACAGCTTGCGCTGGGACAGTTACAGCCGTGTTTTGCAAGCTGTCCGGGGTTCTGAGGCACTAAAAGTGCGGATGTGTGGCGACTGTCCAAGACGAGAACCGGCTGCTCTGAAAGCCCTTCCTGCTCGTCACGTACGCTTTCTAGCAGCTCTACGGACACACACGCGTCAGCCTCTTCACTGTCCTACACAGCTAGCACGCTGGCAGTTACCGTCAACTTGGAAGCAGCCGCGCAGAAGGCACTCGCCCTGCAACCGGCGAACAGCGCACATTCGCGGCTACACGCGAGCTGGCCGCACTCGGAGCTTTCGCGGCTCTTCTCTCGCTCTTTCCCGCAGAGCTCCGGCGATGCACAACTCGAACCGCGAAAGCCGCAATGAGCTTTGTGCAAGCTGCGCAGAAGAAACAAGGCACTAAACCGGCAAATGTCCAGCTAATCTCCCACGTGAAAAGGGTCAGCAAGGAAAGGTCTTGCTAACAGCCCAGAAGCATTGCGACGCTTCTCTGGATGATTTGCCCACCAACACTTCACATCAGCTCAAGCCGGCTGCCCGGAGGAAAAGAGGCTAGGAAAGATCGTAGCAGGCACGGTTGTTGCTGCACGAGAAGTGCCTGCTCCGGAGGCTTCTTGCGAGCAGCGCTAAAAGCACGCGAACATCGCGTTTCTGTGCTTTCCTGAACAGCTTGCGCTGGGACAGTTACAGCCGTGTTTTGCAAGCTGTCCGGGGTTCTGAGGCACTAAAAGTGCGGATGTGTGGCGACTGTCCAAGACGAGAACCGGCTGCTCTGAAAGCCCTTCCTGCTCGTCACATACGCTTTCTAGCAGCTCTACGGACACACACGCGTCAGCCTCTTCACTGTCCTACACAGCTAGCACGCTGGCAGTTACCGTCAACTTGGAAGCAGCCGCGCAGAAGGCACTCGCCCTGCAACCGGCGAACAGCGCACATTCGCGGCTACACGCGAGCTGGCCGCACTCGGAGCTTTCGCGGCTCTTCTCTCGCTCTTTCCCGCAGAGCTCCGGCGATGCACAACTCGAACCGCGAAAGCCGCAATGAGCTTTGTGCAAGCTGCGCAGAAGAAACAAGGCACTAAACCGGCAAATGTCCAGCTAATCTCCAACGTGAAAAGGGTCAGCAAGGAAAGCTCTTGCTAACAGCCCAGAAGCATTGCGACGCTTCTCTGGATGATTTGCCCACCAACACTTCACATCAGCTCAAGCCGGCTGCCCGGAGGAAAAGAGGCTAGGAAAGATCGTAGCAGGCACGGTTGTTGCTGCACGAGAAGTGCCTGCTCCGGAGGCTTCTTGCGAGCAGCGCTAAAAGCACGCGAACATCGCGTTTCTGTGCTTTCCTGAACAGCTTGCGCTGGGACAGTTACAGCCGTGTTTTGCAAGCTGTCCGGGGTTCTGAGGCACTAAAAGTGCGGATGTGTGGCGACTGTGCAAGACGAGAACCGGCTGCTCTGAAAGCCCTTCCTGCTCGTCACGTACGCTTTCTAGCAGCTCTACGGACACACACGCGTCAGCCTCTTCACTGTCCTACACAGCTAGCACGCTGGCAGTTACCGTCAACTTGGAAGCAGCCGCGCAGAAGGCACTCGCCCTGCAACCGGCGAACAGCGCACATTCGCGGCTACACGCGAGCTGGCCGCACTCGGAGCTTTCGCGGCTCTTCTCTCGCTCTTTCCCGCAGAGCTCCGGCGATGCACAACTCGAACCGCGAAAGCCGCAATGAGCTTTGTGCAAGCTGCGCAGAAGAAACAAGGCACTAAACCGGCAAATGTCCAGCTAATCTCCAACGTGAAAAGGGTCAGCAAGGAAAGCTCTTGCTAACAGCCCAGAAGCATTGCGACTCTTCTCTGGATGATTTGCCCACCAACACTTCACATCAGCTCAAGCCGGCTGCCCGGAGGAAAAGAGGCTAGGAAAGATCGTAGCAGGCACGGTTGTTGCTGCACGAGAAGTGCCTGCTCCGGAGGCTTCTTGCGAACAGCGCTAAAAGCACGCGAACATCGCGTTTCTGTGCTTTCCTGAACAGCTTGCGCTGGGACAGTTACAGCCGTGTTTTGCAAGCTGTCCGGGGTTCTGAGGCACTAAAAGTGCGGATGTGTGGCGACTGTGCAAGACGAGAACCGGCTGCTCTGAAAGCCCTTCCTGCTCGTCACGTACGCTTTCTAGCAGCTCTACGGATACACACGCGTCAGCCTCTTCACTGTCCTACACAGCTAGCACGCTGGCAGTTACCGTCAACTTGGAAGCAGCCGCGCAGAAGGCAGTCGCCCTGCAACCGGCGAACAGCGCACATTCGCGGCTACACGCGAGCTGGCCGCACTCGGAGCTTTCGCGGCTCTTCTCTCGCTCTTTCCCGCAGAGCTCCGGCGATGCACAACTCGAACCGCGAAAGCCGCAATGAGCTTTGTGCAAGCTGCGCAGAAGAAACAAGGCACTAAACCGGCAAATGTCCAGCTAATCTCCAACGTGAAAAGGGTCAGCAAGGAAAGCTCTTGCTAACAGCCCAGAAGCATTGCGACTCTTCTCTGGATGATTTGCCCACCAACACTTCACATCAGCTCAAGCCGGCTGCCCGGAGGAAAAGAGGCTAGGAAAGATCGTAGCAGGCACGGTTGTTGCTGCACGAGAAGTGCCTGCTCCGGAGGCTTCTTGCGAGCAGCGCTAAAAGCACGCGAACATCGCGTTTCTGTGCTTTCCTGAACAGCTTGCGCTGGGACAGTTACAGCCGTGTTTTGCAAGCTGTCCGGGGTTCTGAGGCACTAAAAGTGCGGATGTGTGGCGACTGTGCAAGACGAGAACCGGCTGCTCTGAAAGCCCTTCCTGCTCGTCACGTACGCTTTCTAGCAGCTCTACGGACACACACGCGTCAGCCTCTTCACTGTCCTACACAGCTAGCACGCTGGCAGTTACCGTCAACTTGGAAGCAGCCGCGCAGAAGGCACTCGCCCTGCAACCGGCGAACAGCGCACATTCGCGGCTACACGCGAGCTGGCCGCACTCGGAGCTTTCGCGGCTCTTCTCTCGCTCTTTCCCGCAGAGCTCCGGCGATGCACAACTCGAACCGCGAAAGCCGCAATGAGCTTTGTGCAAGCTGCGCAGAAGAAACAAGGCACTAAACCGGCAAATGTCCAGCTAATCTCCCACGTGAAAAGGGTCAGCAAGGAAAGGTCTTGCTAACAGCCCAGAAGCATTGCGACGCTTCTCTGGATGATTTGCCCACCAACACTTCACATCAGCTCAAGCCGGCTGCCCGGAGGAAAAGAGGCTAGGAAAGATCGTAGCAGGCACGGTTGTTGCTGCACGAGAAGTGCCTGCTCCGGAGGCTTCTTGCGAGCAGCGCTAAAAGCACGCGAACATCGCGTTTCTGTGCTTTCCTGAACAGCTTGCGCTGGGACAGTTACAGCCGTGTTTTGCAAGCTGTCCGGGGTTCTGAGGCACTAAAAGTGCGGATGTGTGGCGACTGTGCAAGACGAGAACCGGCTGCTCTGAAAGCCCTTCCTGCTCGTCACGTACGCTTTCTAGCAGCTCTACGGACACACACGCGTCAGCCTCTTCACTGTCCTACACAGCTAGCACGCTGGCAGTTACCGTCAACTTGGAAGCAGCCGCGCAGAAGGCACTCGCCCTGCAACCGGCGAACAGCGCACATTCGCGGCTACACGCGAGCTGGCCGCACTCGGAGCTTTCGCGGCTCTTCTCTCGCTCTTTCCCGCAGAGCTCCGGCGATGCACAACTCGAACCGCGAAAGCCGCAATGAGCTTTGTGCAAGCTGCGCAGAAGAAACAAGGCACTAAACCGGCAAATGTCCAGCTAATCTCCAACGTGAAAAGGCTCAGCAAGGAAAGCTCTTGCTAACAGCCCAGAAGCATTGCGACTCTTCTCTGGATGATTTGCCCACCAACACTTCACATCAGCTCAAGCCGGCTGCCCGGAGGAAAAGAGGCTAGGAAAGATCGTAGCAGGCACGGTTGTTGCTGCACGAGAAGTGCCTGCTCCGGAGGCTTCTTGCGAGCAGCGCTAAAAGCACGCGAACATCGCGTTTCTGTGCTTTCCTGAACAGCTTGCGCTGGGACAGTTACAGCCGTGTTTTGCAAGCTGTCCGGGGTTCTGAGGCACTAAAAGTGCGGATGTGTGGCGACTGTGCAAGACGAGAACCGGCTGCTCTGAAAGCCCTTCCTGCTCGTCACGTACGCTTTCTAGCAGCTCTACGGACACACACGCGTCAGCCTCTTCACTGTCCTACACAGCTAGCACGCTGGCAGTTACCGTCAACTTGGAAGCAGCCGCGCAGAAGGCACTCGCCCTGCAACCGGCGAACAGCGCACATTCGCGGCTACACGCGAGCTGGCCGCACTCGGAGCTTTCGCGGCTCTTCTCTCGCTCTTTCCCGCAGAGCTCCGGCGATGCACAACTCGAACCGCGAAAGCCGCAATGAGCTTTGTGCAAGCTGCGCAGAAGAAACAAGGCACTAAACCGGCAAATGTCCAGCTAATCTCCCACGTGAAAAGGGTCAGCAAGGAAAGGTCTTGCTAACAGCCCAGAAGCATTGCGACGCTTCTCTGGATGATTTGCCCACCAACACTTCACATCAGCTCAAGCCGGCTGCCCGGAGGAAAAGAGGCTAGGAAAGATCGTAGCAGGCACGGTTGTTGCTGCACGAGAAGTGCCTGCTCCGGAGGCTTCTTGCGAGCAGCGCTAAAAGCACGCGAACATCGCGTTTCTGTGCTTTCCTGAACAGCTTGCGCTGGGACAGTTACAGCCGTGTTTTGCAAGCTGTCCGGGGTTCTGAGGCACTAAAAGTGCGGATGTGTGGCGACTGTGCAAGACGAGAACCGGCTGCTCTGAAAGCCCTTCCTGCTCGTCACGTACGCTTTCTAGCAGCTCTACGGACACACACGCGTCAGCCTCTTCACTGTCCTACACAGCTAGCACGCTGGCAGTTACCGTCAACTTGGAAGCAGCCGCGCAGAAGGCACTCGCCCTGCAACCGGCGAACAGCGCACATTCGCGGCTACACGCGAGCTGGCCGCACTCGGAGCTTTCGCGGCTCTTCTCTCGCTCTTTCCCGCAGAGCTCCGGCGATGCACAACTCGAACCGCGAAAGCCGCAATGAGCTTTGTGCAAGCTGCGCAGAAGAAACAAGGCACTAAACCGGCAAATGTCCAGCTAATCTCCAACGTGAAAAGGCTCAGCAAGGAAAGCTCTTGCTAACAGCCCAGAAGCATTGCGACTCTTCTCTGGATGATTTGCCCACCAACACTTCACATCAGCTCAAGCCGGCTGCCCGGAGGAAAAGAGGCTAGGAAAGATCGTAGCAGGCACGGTTGTTGCTGCACGAGAAGTGCCTGCTCCGGAGGCTTCTTGCGAGCAGCGCTAAAAGCACGCGAACATCGCGTTTCTGTGCTTTCCTGAACAGCTTGCGCTGGGACAGTTACAGCCGTGTTTTGCAAGCTGTCCGGGGTTCTGAGGCACTAAAAGTGCGGATGTGTGGCGACTGTGCAAGACGAGAACCGGCTGCTCTGAAAGCCCTTCCTGCTCGTCACGTACGCTTTCTAGCAGCTCTACGGACACACACGCGTCAGCCTCTTCACTGTCCTACACAGCTAGCACGCTGGCAGTTACCGTCAACTTGGAAGCAGCCGCGCAGAAGGCACTCGCCCTGCAACCGGCGAACAGCGCACATTCGCGGCTACACGCGAGCTGGCCGCACTCGGAGCTTTCGCGGCTCTTCTCTCGCTCTTTCCCGCAGAGCTCCGGCGATGCACAACTCGAACCGCGAAAGCCGCAATGAGCTTTGTGCAAGCTGCGCAGAAGAAACAAGGCACTAAACCGGCAAATGTCCAGCTAATCTCCAACGTGAAAAGGGTCAGCAAGGAAAGGTCTTGCTAACAGCCCAGAAGCATTGCGACGCTTCTCTGGATGATTTGCCCACCAACACTTCACATCAGCTCAAGCCGGCTGCCCGGAGGAAAAGAGGCTAGGAAAGATCGTAGCAGGCACGGTTGTTGCTGCACGAGAAGTGCCTGCTCCGGAGGCTTCTTGCGAGCAGCGCTAAAAGCACGCGAACATCGCGTTTCTGTGCTTTCCTGAACAGCTTGCGCTGGGACAGTTACAGCCGTGTTTTGCAAGCTGTCCGGGGTTCTGAGGCACTAAAAGTGCGGATGTGTGGCGACTGTGCAAGACGAGAACCGGCTGCTCTGAAAGCCCTTCCTGCTCGTCACGTACGCTTTCTAGCAGCTCTACGGACACACACGCGTCAGCCTCTTCACTGTCCTACACAGCTAGCACGCTGGCAGTTACCGTCAACTTGGAAGCAGCCGCGCAGAAGGCACTCGCCCTGCAACCGGCGAACAGCGCACATTCGCGGCTACACGCGAGCTGGCCGCACTCGGAGCTTTCGCGGCTCTTCTCTCGCTCTTTCTCGCAGAGCTCCGGCGATGCACAACTCGAACCGCGAAAGCCGCAATGAGCTTTGTGCAAGCTGCGCAGAAGAAACAAGGCACTAAACCGGCAAATGTCCAGCTAATCTCCAACGTGAAAAGGGTCAGCAAGGAAAGCTCTTGCTAACAGCCCAGAAGCATTGCGACTCTTCTCTGGATGATTTGCCCACCAACACTTCACATCAGCTCAAGCCGGCTGCCCGGAGGAAAAGAGGCTAGGAAAGATCGTAGCAGGCACGGTTGTTGCTGCACGAGAAGTGCCTGCTCCGGAGGCTTCTTGCGAGCAGCGCTAAAAGCACGCGAACATCGCGTTTCTGTGCTTTCCTGAACAGCTTGCGCTGGGACAGTTACAGCCGTGTTTTGCAAGCTGTCCGGGGTTCTGAGGCACTAAAAGTGCGGATGTGTGGCGACTGTGCAAGACGAGAACCGGCTGCTCTGAAAGCCCTTCCTGCTCGTCACGTACGCTTTCTAGCAGCTCTACGGACACACACGCGTCAGCCTCTTCACTGTCCTACACAGCTAGCACGCTGGCAGTTACCGTCAACTTGGAACCAGCCGCACAGAAGGAAGTCAGACAATTACTCCAACACCTGAAATGCCTGCTCTAAAAGTTCTTGCTGCTCCTCACCGACTCTTCCCACCACATCTACAGGCTCAGAAACATTGAGTCTCTGGGCTTTCCTCCACCAGCAGGACTCTGACACTTACCATCACCTAGAGCTGCTGCACAGTGAGAAATAAATCTTAAAAATCACGAACTCAGACGATTGCTTTAACACCAAAGGTGCCACCTCTGAAAGTTTACTGGTGTACTTGGTGGCAAAAGTCGGAGTCCTGATTGTCTAGGAAAGAACGGAGCCCCAGTGTTGCTGGGCTTGTAGATGCGGTGGCAAGAGCCACTGAGGGGTTTTCAGAGCTGGCACTTCTGGTGTGGGATCTATCATCCAACGTTCATGATATATAAGAGTGTTTTCACTGGGCGGCCATAAGTACACCGTGGTAAACGTTGGAGTGCTGGTGTTCTAGGAAATCTCGCAGTCCCAATATTTGTGAGCCTGTAGATGCGGTGGCAAGAGCCGGGCGGGAGAAGCAAGAGCTTTCAGAAATGTCACTTCTGGTGTGGGAGCAGTCTTCTGACGTTTGTGATTTTTAAGATTTTTTTCAAAAGGGACTGCTGAGTTGAGGTGATGGTAGACGTCGGAGTCCTGGTGTCCCAGGAAATGCCGGATCCCCAATGTTTGTGAGCCTGTAGATGTGGTGCCTAGAGCTGGTGAGAAGCAGCAAGACATTCCAGAGCTGACACTTCTGGTGTGGGAGCAGCTGTCTGACATTCACCATTTTTAAGCTGTGGTTTAACACTAGGCGGACAGCTCGAGCTGGTGTTAAACGTCGGAGTCCTGGTGGTCTAGGAAATCCCGGAGCCCCAATGTTTCCTGGCCTGTAGATTTTTTTTACGCCTGTAGATCTTTACCACCCTGTCCTGGTGGTCTAGGAAAGCCCGGAGCCCCAGAGTTTGGAGCCTGTATGTGTGGTAGCAAGAGCCGGTGAGGAGCAGCAAGGGTATTCAGAGCTGGTCACCATGTAACAAAAGGTTCAGGATTTTAAAGATTTTTTCCCACTGAGCAGTAGGGACTGTTTCTCACTCCTTACAAATGAGTCCTTCGTCAGGAAAAGAAAAAAAAAACAGACTTCCTCTTCCATTAATTGTTTCTCTAAGCTATATGGGTACGTGACTATGTTTTATAACTGTATTCTTGTCTGGTTCTGGCTAGGATAGAGTTAATATTTACCTGAGCTGGGTGGAGTACTGAAGCTGGTAGCCCCTATGGCTGGGATAGTTAACTAATTAGCTAACTGCTGGGGCTCAGTATGTAAGTGAGGAGGGTGGTGAAAGGAGCCTCCTGCTACGTGGAAGAAACTAGGTGTGGAGATTTGTTGTAAGCCATTATACTATATTTGTATTGCATCACTGTTTTGTTTTCTTCTGTCATTACTGTTAAATTTACTTTTTGTTCAATCTCAACCCACGGGTTTGGTTTTTTCCTGGTTTTCTTTTGTTTACCAAATCTCCCCCTGTTCTCTTGGAGGGTGGGGGGGGAGTGAGAGAGAGACTGCGTAGTCTGGTCCCGATCGGGGCTGAACTACAACAATTCTTTAAGAGCATACATATATAGTTGTGATTAACTTATTGTCCCCTATATCAATCCCCCCTTTTAATCACACTAAGTAAATTCTTTTACTTAAACAGTTTCCCTGAATGATATGAAGCATCATACATGGTTTTGTTTAGTGACGGGGGGGCCTAAGGTGGTAGCTTCTGTAGGAAACTGCTAGAAGTCGCTCCCCTTTGTTCAGTGGACTCGGCCGGGCCTAGAGCGGACCCGCTGCTGGCCAAGGCCAAGCCAATTGGTAGCAGAATGTCCCCTGATAACGCCTCTGCGATAACGTATTTAAATAGGGGAAAACAGAAAAAAAAAAAAAAGGGAGAGATGTGAAGCAGCTGAGCGGGGGGCAGAGGCACAGAGAGGGAGGCGCAGGCCTTATGGGCCTTGCAGGCCTCACCCTCTGGCCTCTCGCCAAGCCGCTGACTGGGCCCGAATTGGTCCGGCCCGGCTGCAGGAAGTGGAGAGGAGAGGAGAAGTGAATAAGATGTAAAAAGGATCCTGAGAGACATCTACCAGCCTGTTGTGAGGAACGGCTGCAGATGCCCAGGTCAGTTCAGAAGGAGTGGGAGGAGTAATGTGGCTCCTGGCCAAGATTCCCCTGCAGCCTGTGGTGACGACCATGGTGGAGCAGGTTGTCCCCCTGCAGCCCATGGAGGTCCACGGAGGGGCAGAGATCCACTTGGAGCCCGTGAAGGATCCCGTACTGGGGGAGGTGGATGCCTGAAGGCAGCTGTGGCCCATGGAGGGCCCGCTGGGACAGCTGTTCTGGAGAGACTGCACCCCGTGGAAGAGATGACCCATGCCGGAGCAGTTTCAGGAAGGACTGTGGCGTACGGGTGGGACCCCACAACAGAGCAGGGGAGGAATGTGAGGAGTTCTTCCCCCAACCATGAAGCAGCAGCGTAAAACAACGCGTGATGAACTGACCGCAATCCCCATTCCCTCTTCCCCCTCCTGTGCCACTCGGGGGGGGGAAGGTAGTAGAGATAATGTTAAGCTTGGGAAGAGGGAGGGGTGGAGGGAGGTTATCTTGTTCTCTGTCTCATTATCTTGCTGTTTGTAGTAATAAATGAATAGTTTTCCCCAAGAGGAGTCTGTTTTGCCCGTGATGGTAAATTTAAGGATTTCTCCCTGTCCTTATCTCAAACCTCGAGCCGTTTTTCCTTACGTTATCTCCCCCTGTTCTCTCGGAGGGTGGGAGGAATGAGAGAGAGACTGCGTAGTCTGGTCCTGATAGGGGCTGAACTACGACAGTGTTACTTTCTTAAACAGTCTCCAAACCCATAGGTACAGCACAATAGTTAATATTAATAAAACTCCTAAGCTAATCAATAAGATCACAACGGGGTGCACCATAGTATTAAGGATCCCTGTTGCCTCTGTCCCAGCCCCACTCATGCCCTGAGTACATTTCCATTTTGTGCATAACCACAGTGGCCAAGTTTAAGCCCGACCGTTTAAAAGGTGGTCCCATGCTTCCTGTAAACCCAAGGGAGGCGTGAGACCACGGCCATTTGGTGTCCTTTTGATTACAAGTTAGTGGTAAGATGCAGGAAAATATTGTAAGCCCAATCACAATTCCAATTAAACAATTGGTCATTTTAGGATTTAGTTGGTCTAGTGGATTAGTACAGCTACTTCTGTAGATAATGTACTGCCTTTGGTGACCTGCTAAAATGGGTTTTATATTTCCTATAATAAAATGACAAATAAGATATAAACTGCACCGATGACAGATTTGGGCGAGATTAGTTACTGGCCGGTCCCGGTTTCTTTGTCCGGTATCGTTTGCTGTGGTGTCCCTCCGGTTCACTACTGCTTTTGGCTCACTTACTTGTTACCCACATTGTTCCCGCCCTTATCCGTTCGAACGAGTTTAAGTCTCAAGTCTTCGTTGTTGTCTGGAGTTACTTTCCACAAGGTTGCAGAGGCTCTCTTGATCCGAGTATGGTGTATCCAGGAGTTCTGTCCCTTTACCTTAATTGCCGTGTAGGTGGTGAGGAGGACTTGAAAAGGTCCGGCCCACTGTGGTTCCAGAGTTTTTTCTGTAAGAGATTTAACATATACATAGTCCCCTGGTTGTATATCGTGAACAGGCCCATCCAGACCCCTACGACGTGTTCCCATTGCATGTTTTTCAATTCTTTTTAATTGTTTGTTTAGTGCCACCATATAGGAGGTCATTATTTCTTCACCAATTTGTGAAGACGTTCCCTTTTGTACCCCATAGGGTCGTCCATATAGAATTTCGAATGGACTAAGCCCTTCTCTTGCTCTTGGTCTGGTTCGTATTCGTATAAGAGCTAATGGTAAAGTTAGATTAGTTTCCTGACCCAACTTGACAATCTGTTGTTTGATTGGGTGATTCATTTTCTCCACCTGGCCACTTGATTGTGGTCGGTAAGAGGTATGTAATTGCCACTCTATCCCTAGATGGTGGCTAATTGCTTGTACTATTCTGGACACAAAATGTGGTCCTCTATCCGATGACATTACTGCTGCGACTCCAAACCTAGGTACTATTTCCTGGAGCAGTATTTTGGTTACTTCCCAGGCTTTAGCAGTTACGCACGGGAAAGCTTCTGGCCAGCCTGAAAAGGTATCCGTAAGTACTAATAAGTATCGATACCCCCCTTTTCTAGGGAGTTCTGAGAAATCAATCTGCCAACGTTGTCCCGGATCATGCCCCTTTCCGATTTTTTCAAGTTTCGGCTCTTTTACAACTTTAGGATTAGTCTGGAGACAAAGATCACATTGTTGAGTTACTTGTCTAACGGTAGTGGCTAAGTTTCGCGCTATTATGTTCCTGATGAGATCTTTATATAGGGCTTCTGCCCCCCCCTCCCCCCAGTGTCTTTTTCTATGTTCTTCTCGGACTACTGACCATATCATGTAGGAGGGAATTACTACCCTCCCGTGTGAGGGGTAGTAATTGGCCCACCCTTCCTCATTATATGACCCCTTTAGATCATTAATAAGTTTGCCGACTTCCTTTGTGTATTCTGGTTTACCTTCTAGAAATACCTGTCCATCAGGTATTAGCGCACCCTCTACCTTGATTGTTTCTCTAGCTGCTTGTTTTGCTTCCCTATCTGCCAGCTCATTTCCTCTTTCCAATTCTGTGCTCACTTTCTGGTGTGCTTTAATATGCATAATTGCCACCTTTTTGGGAAGCTGGACTGCATTCAGGATTTTCAAAATCCCTTCTGCGTGTTTGATGGTTTTTCCATGAGAATTTAACAGTCCTCTTTCCTTCCATATTGCTCCATGGGCATGTACCACCCCAAAGGCATATTTAGGGTCAGTCCAAATGTTTACAGTCCTTCCCTGGGCTCTCTCCAGGGCTCAGGTAAGGGCTATGATCTCGGCCTTTTGGGCTGAGACGTCGGCTGATAGTGGCCTGGACTCTATCACCTTTTCAAAAGTGGTAACAGCATATCCGGAATGTCGCCTTCCATTTAACATATAGCTGCTTCCATCGGTGAACCAATGTTCGGCTCCATCGACAGGGACATCTTTAAGATCCGTTCGACTAGAATACATGGTTTCAATTGTTTCCAAGCAGTCATGACTCACCGGCTCCCCGATGTTCCCATCAAGGAATGAGGCCGGATTGATGATGTTTGTGGTCACGATTTCAACATCATCCTGTTCAACCATTATAGCTTGATATTTCAGGAACCTTTGTGGGGAAAGCCAATGCCCTCCTTTTGCTTCAAGGACCGCAGATACAGTCTGGGAAACTAGGACAGTCATTTTCTGGCCTAGAGTGAACTTTCAGGCTTCTTGAATGTTTAGAATGACAGCTGCTACTGCTCTCAGACAGCTGGGCCACTGTCGTAGTTCAGCCCCGATCGGGACCAGACTACACAGTCTCTCTCTCGCTCCCCCCACCCTCCGAGAGAATAGGAGGAGATGATATAAGAAAAACGGCTCGAGGTTTGAGATAAGGACGGGAAGAAATTTGTAAAGTTACCGTTACAGGCAAAACAGACTCGACTTGGGGAAAAACACTCATTTATTTCTAAAACTAGCAGGAGAATGAGACAGGGAACAAGATAACCTCCCCCCACCCCTCCCTCTTCCCGGGCTTAACATTATCTCTACTACCTTCCCCTCCCGAGCGGCATGGAGGGGGGGGTCGGGGGTGGGGGGGGGGGAATGGGGGTCGCAGTCAGTTCATCACGCGTTGTTTTATGCCTCTGTGTCATCGTTGGGGGAAGAACTCCTTGCATTCCTCCTCTGCTCCAGCGTGGGGTCCCTCCCATGTCCACAGTCCTCCGTGAAACTGCTCCGGCGTGGGTCATCTCTTCCACGGGGTGCAGTCCTGCGAGCGACGGAGGAACGTACGACAAAAGACTCAATATGAGTAATAAGCGTAGTTCGATTTATTAGTCCCGGGTGCACATATTTATATTGCTAAGATAAAATATGCCTACTAGTCATTGCGTGATTGGCTTAAGCTCTAATAGTTACATTTGCATATCCTTCCTACTTGCAGTTAGCTAATCTGGAAAGTCCCGTTAACCTGAAAGTCCCGTACTTTTCATGTTTTCACTTTCTCAGAGTTGTTTACGATCTTCTTCAAGGTTGCTTCGTTTACTTTCTCACAGGAAGCTTCATTACTTTCTCACAGGCGGCCTCATTATTTTCTCACAGGTGGCTTCAGTACTTTCTTACAGGCGGCTTCATTACTTTCTCACAAGCGGCTTCAGTGATGTCCTTGAGGCCTGCTGCTCACAAACATAACAATTCCATTCGGTCTGGATTGTTCACTAAGTGTCCCTGATACTCCAGGTATCCAACAAATCCCCCTTTTTGTTTTGAACAATCCAGACCCACTTATGCGCTAATAACAAAAAATCAATGGCTGCTAGATTCTGCAAAAATATCATGACGCATACTATCCATGTCTTCTAATAATCCTGATAACATGCTAGAGGTTAAATTCATTTGCTTTTGTGCCCAACAAGCTAATTTATTTAAGTTAGCTAAAGCTTTTGCAGTTGCTGCCCAAGGAACAAATAAAGATAATGCTATCCGCTCAGCTGTACCCAACAGGGTTAAATTGCCGTCACAATGGGGAGTCAATACTTTTAGCGATCTTCTTGCTCGAGTGTGATTCCGTAATGTTCTCATAGGTGGAGCAAACATTATCAATTTTCCAAAATAACATGGTCCTCCTATGGCTCTTTTTGGTACTCCTGACCTTATTTTACTACAATATCAACTAGGTTCATGTAGGCCTCTACTGAATCTCCCTTTTCTTCTTTTTTTTTTTTTTTTTTTTTTTTTTTATGAGCCAGATTGTCTGTATTGAGTTGTTAATCATTTTTTGCAAGCATGGTATGTTATGCCTAGTATGATGCCTAGTATCATAATTCCGATTTTAACCAAGGACAGCAACCACCCAGTTATGCCACACACAAGCTTAGTTAATAAAATTACTGATCACATGTTTATGCATATTCATGATTACAAAGCAAAGCTAAGTTTCAGTACCTTCTAGTAATTTTCTACTATAACATTTTTCTACTATTATGGATATAACAACTCCAGTAACTTTCTTATCTACAAGAGCAATGACTAGTTTTCTGCAGGCCTCTGTTGAAACAAGCCATAAATTCTGCTAACAATGTTTTGTATCTTAAAGCTTCCCTTCTCATTCCATGGCTTTCTTCCTGAGAGCATGATTGCATTCCTCCCCCAAGGTCAGTGTGCTTTCACTGATACCATACTGGCTCAGCGAAATACCACATCTCCCCCTTCTTTGTTTAGGAGAAGAGGCTTGTTTCAACGCTTTATCTATTAAAGTTTGCACACATTTTAAGACACAGAATTATAGATCAAAATACATATATAAAAGGAATGAATAAGCATCCTACAGCTATTAGTAACAAGCTTATATCAAGTCACCAAAAGATGTCTGAATATATCAAAACCATCACTTTGTTGCTGTTTTTGTACTCCTTTTTGCAAGTTTTGAATACTTTTGTGAATAGATTCCGAATGATCAGACAGATTCATGCAGCAAAGCCCATCAAAATCCTGACAACCATGATTTTGTGCTAATAATAAAAAAAATCTATTGCTGATCTATTCTGTTACTAACCCAACTATGCCAAAGACACCGCTGAGCAAGAGGATGTTTATCAGCCGGGTCAGAGCAGAGAAGGGAGGCAGGCGCAGCACCTTCAGGGCGTCCCCTGTTGTAAATAAAGTGTGCTCTGGGTCTGTCCTCTCCCCTTCGCTCCGAGCCACCTCTGTTTATACCCTCAGCAGATTCAGTGAAAGAGTACTGACTAGACGTTGCTGCATGCGTGGCCAGCGCATGCAACAAGGCCCGTCAAATATGTGCTCTGCAGGCTAACAGCGGTTCTGTTTTGTAAAGTAGCATAGTATATAGAATCTACATCAGTTAACAGCGTTGATAGTGCCGATACAGTTGTATTTATTTGCTTAGCAAGCCAACAGTCCAATTTATTTAGCATAGTTAATGCCTAGGCACTTGCCACACCAGGTGTAAAGACTGAAGCAGCAATAATTTTACTTAGTTTCCAAAACTCTGTATTATCTTGGCAACCAGATTCAATGCTATGTATGCTTCGTTTAGGTCTTTTATGCTGTCTGGATTTTGATATGTGCTCGCATGATTACGTCATGCTGTGTCGTTGCAATGTATAGATCTTAAAGCATTTACAATCATTACCCCTCTAGAAACATTAGCTCTTGAATAGTTAAAAAAAAATAGAAGTCCATCTTTACTGATCCCAAAAAGTTCCATCTTTTGTAGTTTTAGCACTCAGCACTTGTGGTTGCTGCTGTTTTACACAGAGTTGCCGTCCTACCGGTATCTGGCAGGTCAACCAAACATGTTCTGAAATACCCGCAGATGATACAGACAAGGATCCACTTGTTTACTGCTCCTGTAAAGACATAAGCGTATCCCTTCCCCCATGTTATAAGAGGGAACGGTCCTTCCACTTATACAAAGCTCGACTCAGACAGGAGTATCTGTTAACCATGTCAGGGGCGGGGGGGTGGGGGCGCCTGGCGGCGGCTGTGGCCCAGACATATAAGAGGAAAGAAAACTAAAACCTGAGGTTTAAGACAAGAATAGGGAGGGATCCTTAAAGCCACCGCTACAAGCAAAACAGACCATCACTAAAACCAAAGCAGGATAAGGAAAAAGGGAGCAAGACAACCTCCCCCCACCCCTCCCTCTTCCCAGGCTTAACACCATCTCCACCTCCCTCCCCTGCCCCCTTAGCGGGACAGGGATGGGGGGCGGGGGGGGGGAAAGAGGGAATGGGGGTTACAGACAGTTAATCACGCGCCGCTTTATTGATATCAACGGTTTAACGGCTGCACCTACAGCAGCAGCCATGACTGTAGCCTTTTCTTGTTCTAACATTCGCTCAGCAGCTTCCAGCAGTTGCCCTGTACTAGATCCTTTTGGCAGCACACTGAGGGCTCTCTTAGTTTTTTGGGTTTGTTTTTTGTTTTTTTTTTTTTTTTATTAGCATTATTAAAGGCAAGCATATCTAAGAACTTTGCTTTCATGTCATCATCCAGATCAGGGTGAGCCATAATTGCAGTGTGCAACCGATCAATAAATTTCCCATATGGTTCTGTGGGACCTTGTCTTCTTGATGTAAAGGCAGGTCCAGACTTTTCATCGTGCACCCTAGCAAGCGCTCTATAAGCCAAATCTTGGCCCAGTTGTAACACTTCGGTAGCAAATTGCGCTTGCCAATCAGATCGTGTGTAGTGTCCCGCTCCCATCAGCATTTGAGTTTGCACCCCGAATAATGGATCACCCTGTTGTCGAGGCGTTGCAGCTGCCCTATCACAAGCAGCCTGCCAGTACTGAAAGAACTGCAGCTGCTGCGACCTGGACAATCATTCTAATATCATAAGGAGCTAACAACTGTGATGAAAAAATATGCTGCAACACAGATTGAGCATATGATGATTTTAGCCCATACTGAGTAACTGCACTTTTAGCTTCCTTCAATATTTTCCAGTCTAATGCTTTCCACACACTTTTCCCAGTATTATCAGTCACAACTGGAAATGCCATAGGAAAAGGCTCTCCTTCTATCAAAGCATCTCGAATCACCTCTTTCCACTGCACTATCGGATTCAAAACCCCGGCCCCTCCCGCCGGCGTCCCTTGCAAAGGTGCAAAAAGACTGATCTCACCCGATGCTCCGTTCGGAATGAATAGGTTGGATGCTGACAGGTCTCGATGCGGCACAGGCGAAGGAGTTGACAAGTTTCCCAGTGACACTTCTAGGCGAATCTCTAGGGCTTCCAGTCTTTTTAGCGTCTCTTCCAGCTGTGCGTCCTTGGAGCCAGATGAATGTTCATCCCCCTCCTCCTCACGCCGTGGTGGCAGGGAAGAAGGTGGTAACGGGGGATAAACCAGAGCTGTTGGTGCCGGCGAAAAGGCTCGTGACTCTGAGTCTGCACTGGCGCAGCGTGGCGGGGTGCCTGGCGGTGGTACGTCTGATGGTGGTGAAAAGCCTTTGGCAGTTTTTCCCTCTGGTGCCCGCATATCTATAGTTATAGGGGCTGTGGCTGCAGTTCCTGGAGTCCTTGCTGGGGCTCGAACCCCCCCACCCTCAGCACGAGCCGGGGCGGCGGCAGGGCTCGTTAAACCCAAGAACAGCATGCTGGTAGTGGAGGCGGACCCGTCGGCTGGAGTTAAGGCCGCAAAAGCAGATGCAGCAACTGAACGCTCGGCTTTCATGCTTATCAATGTTTCGTTAATTAGCTTCCACACGGTGGAGATCCCTTACTTATTTCATCCCACAGCTTTTTTCCTATCTTTTCCTGTGTCGGGAGTTCAAAAGGATCATCAACTGTGGGGATTAATTCCCTTTTCTTTGCCCACTGCAGCAAAGCTTCTAGGACGGCCGAGTCATAACTCAGTCCTCTCATAGAGAGCATAATAATTCTAGGGCTACCTCCTTTTCCATTATTGCCGGCAGTTTCACAATTGGTGCTCCCTGATTAAGGCACCCCTTCTACTCCCTGATTAAGTACTCACTATTGGTGCTCCCTGATTAAGGCACCCCTTTTTTGCAGCTTGTCCTGTAGCCCTGGCAGACGGCGAACCCCTGTTTCAACGGTTCAGGCTCCGGATCGTCGCATCTGAAGGACAAATGCGTAGTCGATCTTGCCCCCCGGTCGCTGCTCCCGGTGCTTCTCTGCCTCCGCCACTCCGATAGCAGTGTCTTCTAGTAGTCCCTGTTCGGGCGCAGTCCTGCGAGCGACGGAGGAACGTACGACAAAAGACTCAATATGAGTAATAAGCGTAGTTCGATTTATTAGTCCCGGGTGCACATATTTATATTGCTAAGATAAAATATGCCTACTAGTCATTGCGTGATTGGCTTAAGCTCTAATAGTTACATTTGCATATCCTTCCTACTTGCAGTTAGCTAATCTGGAAAGTCCCGTTAACCTGAAAGTCCCGTACTTTTCATGTTTTCACTTTCTCAGAGTTGTTTACGATCTTCTTCAAGGTTGCTTCGTTTACTTTCTCACAGGAAGCTTCATTACTTTCTCACAGGCGGCCTCATTATTTTCTCACAGGTGGCTTCAGTACTTTCTTACAGGCGGCTTCATTACTTTCTCACAAGCGGCTTCAGTGATGTCCTTGAGGCCTGCTGCTCACAAACATAACAATTCCATTCGGTCTGGATTGTTCACTAAGTGTCCCTGATACTCCAGGTATCCAACACAGTCCCTCTAGAACAGCTGTCCCAGCGGGCCCTCCACGGGGCACAGCCTCCTTCAGGCCTCCACCTGCTCCGGCGTGGGGTCCTCCACGGGCTGCAGGTGGATCTCTGCCCCTCCGTGGACCTCCATGGGCTGCAGGGGGACAACCTGCTCCACCATGGTCGTCACCACGAGTTGCAGAGGAATCTTGGCCAGGAGCCGCATTACTCCTCCCCCTCCTCCTTCACTGACCTTGGCGTCTGCAGCCGTTCCTCACAACAGGCTGGCAGACGCCTCTCAGGATCCTTTTTACATCTTATTCACTTCAACTGCTCCTCTCCACTTCTTGCAGCCAGGCCGGGCCGAGTTGGGCCCAGTCGGCTGCCCGGCGGGAGGCCAGAGGGTGAGGCCTGCAAGGCCCACAAGGCTCGCGCTTCCCCCTCTCTGCCCCCCGCTCAGCTGCTTCACATCTCTCCCTTTTTTTTTTTTTTTCTGTTTTCCCCTATTTAAATACATTATCGCAGAGGCGTTATCACGGGACATTCTGCTACCAATTGGCTTGGCCTTGGCCAGCAGTGGGTCCGCCCTAGGCCCGGCCAATTCCACTGAACAAAGGGGAGCGACTTCTAGCAGTTTCCTACAGAAGCTACCACCTTAGCACCCCCCCACTAACAAAACCAGAACAGCCACCCTTTCGCAGCGGCATCCAGCTGTTTGGAGAAGTATGCTACCGCCCGTCTGTATGGTCCCAAATCTTGTGCCAATATTCCTAGTGCCATTCCTTGTTTTTCGTGGGAAAATAGAAAAAATGGCTTACTCACATCAGGAAGTCCCAATGCCGATGCCGACATCAGGGCTTTCTTCAGCTGCTGGAAGGCTCGATCTGACTCAGCATCCCACTGGAGATCCTTTTGGTTAGCTGCTATCAGGGAATAGAGTGGCTTAACAGGCAGACCATAATCACATATCCAAAGTTGGCACCACCCGTCATTCCTAAGAATGTCCGTAGTTCCTTTATAGTTTGTGGTCGGGGGCTTTGGCATATGGCCTCTTTCCGGGCTTGTCCTAGGATCCGTTGTCCGGCACTGATCTCGTACCCCAGGTACGTGACCTGGGGTTGTAACAACGCCTGTGCCTTTTTCTTAGAAACCCGATATCCCTGTAGTCCCAGGAAATTTAACAGACTCACGGTCCAAATGACACAGGATTCTTTGGTTCTGGTTGCAATAAGAAGGTCGTCTACATATTGTAACACCTTCCCTTCTTCTGATGGTGGTTCCCATGATTCCAAGTCCTTTGCTAGCTGATTCCCAAAAATTGTGGGGCTATTTTTAAAACCCTGCGGCAACACCATCCATGTGAGCCGGGTCTTTCGACCACTTTTGGGATTTTCCCATTCAAAAGCAAAAATTTTCTGGCTGGCTTCATGGAGAGGGAGGCAAAAGAAAGCATCTTTTAAATCTAGGACCGTAAACCAAGCTAAATCAGGTTTTAGCATGGTTAATAGGGTATAGGGGTTAGCTACCACAGGTCCTCTGTTATGTTGTTGATGGCTCTTAAGTCTTGAACTATCCTATAGGACCCATCAGGTTTCTTAACTGGAAGTACAGGTGTATTGAATTCTGACTCACATTCTTTTAGTAGTCTTAGTTCTATGAACCGCTCTATGACAGGACAAATTCCTTCCCTAGCTTCCCTTTTCAGTGGGCAAAATGTGGGATTTTGGTGTGAAATGGGGGGATTTGGGGCAAAATGTGGGAATTTTGGTGTGAAATGGGGGAATTTGGGGCAAGAATGGGGGATTTTGGTGTGAAATGGGGGAATTTGGGGCAAAAAAGCGGGATTTGGGGCAAAAATGCAGAAATTTGGGCGAAAAATGGATTTTGGGGGCAAAATGTGGGATTTTGGTGTGAAATGTGGGAGTTTTGGGCAAAAATGCGGCATTTGGGGGCGAAACGGGGGAATTTGGGGGGAAATCACGGGATTTTGGGGCAACAATGTGGGATTTTGGTGCGAAATGGGGGAATTTGGGGCAAGAATGGGGGATTTTGGTGTGAAATGGGGGAATTTGGGGCAAAATGTGGGATTTTGGTGAAAAATGGGGGAATTTGGGGCAAAAAAGCGGGATTTGGGGCAAAAATGCAGGAATTTGGGCGAAAAATGGGGGATTTTGGGGGCAAAATGTGGGATTTTGGTGTGAAATGTGGGAGTTTTGGGCAAAAATGCGGCATTTGGGGGCGAAACGGGGGAATTTGGGGGGAAATCGCGGGATTTTGGGGCAACAATGTGGGATTTTGGTGCGAAATGGGGGAATTTGGGGCAAAAATGTGGGATTTTGGGGGCAAAATGGGGGAATTTGGGGGGAAATTGCGGGATTTTGGGGGCAAAATGTGGGATTTTGGTGTGAAATGGGGGAATTTGGGGCAAAAATGCGGGAATTTGGGGCAAAATGGGGGAATTTGGGGAAATCACAGCATTTTGGGAGCAAAATGTGGGATTTTGGTGCGAAATGCGGGAATTTGGGGGAAAAATGGGGGATTTTGGGGGCAAAATGGGGGATTTTGGTGTGAAATGGGGGAATTTGGGGCAAAAATGTGGGATTTTGGGGGCAAAATGGGGGAATTTGGGGGGAAATTGCGGGATTTTGGGGGCAAAATGTGGGATTTTGGTGTGAAATGGGGGGATTTGGGGCAAAATGTGGGAATTTTGGTGCAAAATGGGGGAATTTGGGGCAAAAAAGCGGGATTTGGGGCTAAAATGCGGGAATTTGGGGCAAAAATGGGGGATTTTGGGGGCAAAATGTGCGATTTTGGTGTAAAATGTGGGAATTTTGGGCAAAAATGCAGCATTTGGGGGCAAAACGGGGGAATTTGGGGGGAAATCACGGGATTTTGGGGCAACAATGTGGGATTTTGGTGCGAAATGGGGGAATTTGGGGCAAAATGTGGGAATTATGGTGGAAAATGGGGGAATTTGGGGCAAAAATGCAGGATTTGGGGGGCAAAATGGGGGAATATGGGGAAATCACAGCATTTTGGGAGCAAAATGTGGGATTTTGATGCGAAATGTGGGAATTTTGGGCAAAAATGCGGCATTTGGGGGCAAAACGGGGGAATTTGGGGGGAAATCGCGGGATTTTGGGGCAACAATGTGGGATTTTGGTGCGAAATGGGGGAATTTGGGGCAAAATGTGGGAATTTTGGTGCGAAATGGGGGAATTTGGGGCAAGAATGGGGGATTTGGGGGGCAAAATGGGGGAATTTGGGGGGAAATTCCTGGATTTTGGGGCAAAATGTGGGCTTTTGGTGCGAAATGCGGGAATTTGGGGCAAAAATGGGGGATTTGGGGGGCGAAACGGGGGAATTTGGGGGAAATCACGGGCTTTTGGGGGCAAAATGTGGGATTTTGGTGCGAAATGGGGGAATTTGGGGCAAAATGTGGGAATTTGGGGCAAAAATGCGGGAATTTGGGGGGCGAAACGGGGGAATTTGGGGGAAATCACGGGCTTTTGGGGGCAAAATGTGGGATTTTGGTGCGAAATGGGGGAATTTGGGGTAAAAATGCGGGAATTTGGGGCAAAAATGCGGGAATTTGGGGGGCAAAATGGGGGAATTTGGGGAAATCACAGGATTTTGGGAGCAAAATGTGGGATTTTGGTGCGGAATGCGGGAATTTGGGGGGAAAAATGGGGGATTTGTGGGGCAAAATGTGGGAATTTGGGGGGAAATTCCAGGATTTTGGGGCAACAATGTGGGCTTTTGGTGTGAAATGCGGGAATTTGGGCAAAAATGCGGGATTTGGGGGGCAAATTGTGGGAATTTGGGGGAAATCACGGGATTTTGGGGGCAAAATGTGGGATTTTGGTGCGAAATGCGGGAATTTTGGGCAAGAATGGGGGATTTTGGGGGCAAAATGTGGGAATTTGGGGTGAAATCCCGGGATTTTGGGGGCAAAATGTGGGATTTTGGTGTGAAATGGGGGAATTTGGGGCAAAAATGCGGGATTTGGGGGGCAAAATGGGGGAATTTGGGGGGAATCGTTAGATTTTGGGGCAAAATGGGGGATTTTGGTGCGAAATGGGGTAATTTGGGGCAAAAATGCGGGATTTGGCGGGCAAAAGGTGGGAATCTTGGGGGAAATCGCGAGATTTTGGGGGCGAACCTGTGGGGGGTGTGGCGGTGACCAATCCCCGTTCCGGTGTCCGGTCCTCCCGGCCAGCAGGGGGCGGTGTTGGAGACGCCGTTGGGGCCTGTTCACGTGGCGCTGGAGGGCGCGCCCCGCCCTGGTCGCCCCGCCCTGCTGATGCTGCCGGACGTGGGCCACACGCGTGAGTCCCGCCCCCTTCCCCCTCTCCCGCCGCGCCCCTCCCCCGCAGACGCCTCGTGCTTCGCCCCGCTCTTCGCCCACCCCGAGATGCGGGAGGTCGCCAGCCACTTCCTGCTCGTCCACCTCGACCCCCCCGGCATGGAGGTGGGCGCCCCGCCCTACCCCCCGGGGTGCGTCTGCACTCCCCTCTTCCGCTCCCCCCAGTTGACCCCAGTGACTCCCAGTTGACTGCGTTGACCCCACTGCCCCCCCAGTTGACCCCACTGCCCCCCCAGTTGACCCCAGTGACCCCCAGGTTGACCCCACTGCCCCCCCAGTTGACCCCAGTGACTCCCAGTTGACTGCGTTGACCCCTCTGACGACCCGGTTGACCCCACTGCCCCCCCAGTTGACCCCACGGACCCCCCCAGTTGATCCCAGTGACCCCCATTAACCCCCCAGTTGCCCCCATTAACCCCCAGTTGACCCCACTGACCCCCATTAACCCCCAGTTGCCCCCATTAACCCCCAGTTGACCCCCATTGACCCCCATTAACCCCCCGTTGACCCCACTGACCCCCATTAACCCCCAGTTGCCCCCATTAACCCCCGTTGACCCCCATTAACCCCCAGTTGACCCCCATTAACCCCCCGTTGACCCCACTGACCCCCATTAACCCCCAGTTGCCCCCATTAACCCCCAGTTGCCCCCATTAACCCCTTGTTGACCCCCATTGACCCCCCGTTGACCCCACTGACCCCCATTAACCCCCAGTTGCCCCCATTAACCCCTCGTTGACCCCCATTAACCCCTAGTTGACCCCCATTGACCCCCCGTTGACCCCCATTGACCCCCAGTGACCCCCAGTTGACCCCACTGACCCCCATTAACCCCCCGTTGACCCCCATTAATCCCCAGTTGCCCGCATTAACCCCCAGTTGACCCCCATTGACCCCCGTTGACCCCCATTAAGGCCCAGTTGCCCCACATTAACCCCCAGTTGCACCCATTAACCCCCAGTTGACCCCCATTGACGCCTGTTAACCCCCATTAACCCCCAGTTGACCCCCATTAACCCCCAGTGACCCCCAGTAACACCTGGTTGCCCCCATTAACACCCAGTTGACCCCCATTAACCCCCAGTTGACCCCCATTGACCCCCCATTGACCCCATTAACCCCCAGTTGACCCCCATTAACCCCCAGTTGACCCCCATTAAACCCCAGTTGACCCCCCGTTGACCCCCATTAACCCCCAGTTGACCCCCATTAAACCCCAGTTGACCCCCCGTTGACCCCCATTAACCCCCAGTTGACCCCCATTAACCCCCAGTTGACCCCACTGACCCCCATTAACCCCCAGTTAACCCCCTGTTGACCCCCATTAACCCCCAGTTGCCCCCATTGACCCCCAGTTGCTTCCCATTAACCCCCAGTTGCCCCCATTAACCCCCAGTTGACCCCCTGTTGACCCCCATTAACCCCCAGTTGCCCCCATTGACCCCCAGTTGCCCCCCATTGACCCCCAGTTTCCCCCATTAACCCCCAGTTGCCCCCCATAAGCCCCCCGTTGACCCCCATTAACCCCCAGTTGACCCCCATTAACCCCCCGTTGACCCCACTGACCCCCATTAACCCCCAGTTGCCCCCCACTAACCCCCAGTTGACCCCCATTAACCCCCAGTTGCCCCCATTAACCCCCAGTTGACCCCACTGACCCCCATTAACCCCCAGTTGCCCCCCACTAACCCCCAGTTGCCCCCATTAACCCCCAGTTGACCCCACTGACCCCCATTAACCCCCAGTTGCCCCCCACTAACCCCCAGTTGCCCCCATTAACCCCCAGTTGACCCTGTCGTCTCTCTGTTGACCCCCCCACCCCTCCCCCCCCCCCCAGTTGACCCCCCACCCCCCTGTCCCCCCACCTCGACCGCCATCACATCGCAGCATCACCCTACGCACCCCTCCCCCCCCCCAACCGCCATCGCTTCACCTCATTGGTCCCCTCGCCCGCCCTCCCCCCACCTCGACCCCCGATTGACCCCTTGCCCCTCCCCCTGTCGCCCCTCCCCCCCCGCCCCCCGCCCCTCCCCCGCAGGTACCAGTACCCCTCCCTGGAGCAACTGGCCGAAATCGTCCCCTGCGTCCTCCGGCACCTCAAGTGAGTGGGCGGGGGGGCGCCCCACGGCGCTGTGGGGCGGGGAGGGGGCCCCTGACCCGTAGCGGGACGGGACGGGGGGGCGGGGCCAGCACCGGCCTGACCCCGCCCACCCCCCCAGCATCGCCAGCGTCGTGGGCATTGGGGTGGGCGCCGGCGCCTTCGTCCTGGCTAAATTTGGGGTGAGATGTGGGGCGGGGCGTGGGGCGGGGCGTGGGGCAGGGTGGGGGGCAGATTTGGGGGAATGCAGGGCTGTGGGAATCTCGGGGGAGGTTCTGTGGGGCTGGGGGGCGTGGCTGTGGGGCTGGGGGGTCGCTATGGGGCGGGGGGTCGCTATGGGGCAGGGGGGTCGCTATGGGGCTGGGGGGTCGCTATGGGGCAGGGGGGCATGGCCGTGGGGCGCTATGGGGCTGGAGGAGGTTAGTGGGGTCTCTGGGCACTTGTGGGTCGCTGGGGGGTTGGGGGCTTGGCTATGGGGCTGGGGGGTCGCTATGGGGCTGGGGGGGTCGCTATGGGGCGGGGGGGCATGGCCGTGGGGCGCTATGGGGCTGGAGGAGGTTAGTGGGGTCTCTGGGCACTTGTGGGTCGCTGGGGGGTTGGGGGCTTGGCTATGGGGCTGGGGGGTCGCTATGGGGCTGGGGGGGTCGCTATGGGGCGGGGGGCATGGCCGTGGGGCGCTATGGGGCTGGAGGAGGTTAGTGGGGTCTCTTGGTTGGGTACTTGTGGGTCGCTGGGGGCTCTCGGGGGGCGTGGCTGTGGGGCTGGGGGGTCGCTATGGGGCAGGGGGGCATGGCCATGGGGCGCTATGGGGCTGGAGGAAGTTAGTGGGGTCTCTTGGTTGGGCACTTGTGGGTCGCTAGGGGGTTGTGGGCTGTCGGGGGGCATCGCTATGGGGCAGGGGGTTCGCTATGGGGCTGGGGGGTCGCTATGGGGCGGGGGGCGTGGCCGTGGGGCGCTATGGGGCTGGAGAAGGTTAGTGGGGTCTCTGGGCACTTGTGGGTCGCTGGGGGGTTGGGGGCTCGGCTGTGGGGCTGGGGGGTCACTATGGGGCAGGGGGCGTCGCTATGGGGCTGGGGAGTCGCTATGGGGCTGGGGGGTCGCTATGGGGCTGGGGGGGCGTGGCCGTGGGGCGCTATGGGGCTGGAGGAGGTTAGTGGGGTCTCTTGGTTTGGCACTTGTGGGTCGCTGGGGGCTCTCGGGGGGCGTGGCTGTGGGGCTGGGGGGTCGCTATGGGGCTGGGGGGTCGCTATGGGGTGGGAGGGCGTGGCCGTGGGGCGCTATGGGTCTGGCCCTGCCCCACAGCTGCTGCACCCCGAGGCGGTGGAGGGGCTGGTGCTGATCAACATCAACCCCCGCGCCAAGGGCTGGGTGGATTGGGTGGCGCACAAGGTGGGCGGGGCCGGCGGGTGGGGAGGGCTAATGGGGAGAGGGGTGGGGCAGAAGGGGGCGGGGTTTGGGGGGGGTTTCCCTGCTGCTGGCCCCGCGGCGCTGTGGGTCGCTTGGGGTCGCGTGTGGCTCACTGTGGGTCCCTATGGGTCGCCGTGGGTCGCTGTGGGTGGCGGTGGGCGGCCGTGGGTCACTGTGGGTCCCTACGGTGTCTGTGGGTGGCTGTGGGTCGCTGTGGGTCCCTACGGTGTTGGTGGGCGGCTGTGGGTCGCTGTGGGTCCCTACGGTAGCTGTGGGTCGCTGTGGGTCCCTACGGTGTCTGTGGGTCGCCGTGGGTCGCTGCGGGTCCCTACGGTGTCTGTGGGTCGCTGTGGGTCGTGGTGGGTCCCTACGGTCGCTGTGGGTCGCTGTGGGTCCCTACGGTGTCTGTGGGTCGCTGTGGGTCGCTGTGGGTCCCTACGGTGTCTGTGGGTCGCCGTGGGTCGCTGTGGGCCGCTGTGGGTCCCTACGGTGTCTGTGGGTCACTGTGGGTCGCTGTGGGTCACGGTGGGTCCCTACGGTGTCTGTGGGTCGCTGTGGTCGCTGTGGTGTCTGTGGGTCGCTGTGGGTCGCTGTGGGTCACTGTGGGTCACTGTCGTGTCTGTGGGTCGCTGTGGGTCGCTGTGGGTCCCTACGGTGTCTGTGGGTCGCTGTGGGTCGCTGTGGGTCCCTACGGTGTCTGTGGGTCGCTGTGGGTCGCTGTGGGTCGCTGTGGGTCCCTACCGTGTCTGTGGGTGTCTGTGGGTCGCCGTGGGTCGCCGTGGGTCGCTGTGGGTCCCTACGGTGTCTGTGGGTCGCTGTGGGTCCCTACCGTGTCTGTGGGTGTCTGTGGGTGTCTGTGGGTCGCCGTGGGTCGCTGTGGGTCCCTACGGTGTCTGTGGGTCGCTGTGGGTCGCGGTGGGTCCCTACGGTGTCTGTGGGTGCCGGTGGATCGCGGTGGGTCGCCGTGGGTCGCCGTGGGTCCCACGGGTGCCCCCCCAGCTGTCGGGCCTGACGTCCTCCAGCAGCGAGCTCATCCTGGCGCACCTCTTCACGCAGGTCGGGCGGGGGGGCACTTGGGGGTCCCGTGGGGGGCCACTTGTGGGTCCGGGGGGCGCTTGGGGGTCTGGGGAGGGCCACTTGTGGGTCTTGGGGGTCAGTTTTGGGGCCCTCAAGGGGCACTTGGGGGGCCTGTGGGGGGCACTTGGGGGGCCCAGAGTCCACCTGGAGGCCCCAAGGGCCACTTGTGGGTCGGGGGGGGCACTTATGGGTCAGGGAGCTCAGTTAAGGGTTGGGGGAGGGTCACTTGTGGGTCACAGGGTGGGGGCGGGGCGGGGGCGGGGCTGTGACACGGGGGCGGGGCAGGGGCGGGGCGGGGGCGGGGCTGTGACGCGCGGGCCGCAGGAGGAGCTGGCGGCCGCCCCTCCCCCGGTGCAGCAGGCCCGGCGGCGGCTGGGGGCGGTGCCCAACGCCCCCCTGCTCTGGGCCATGTACAACAGGTACTGGGCAAACTGGGGGCGCTGCGGCGGGGCTGCGGGGCACTGGGACTGCCCTCGGAGCACTGGGATCGAGCTGGGATTGAACTGGGAGGGGCTGGAATGGAACTGGGGGGACTGGTGGGGATTGGGAGGGGACTGCGGGGGACTGGGAGGGACTGGAGGGACTTGGAGGGACTGGGAGGGACTGGGAGGGACTGGGGGGGGACTGGGACTGGGCTAGGAGGACTGGGACTGAACTGGGATTGAACCGGGGCGGACTGGGAGA